>NC_142008.1:123199681-123215943 GCF_049901715.1 Pseudonaja textilis | reverse complement strand
ATATAATACATACCTTCCATTCGGATTCTGCTTGGTACATTCTAAAATTACACACTATATTTTTAAAAAGAAAAAAATTATGAATATATAATATGATTAAAACAACAATCCATCTCAATTCAATTCTATCGTTTATATTAATATTCATTTAAATCTTTAACATTTTACACATTACTTTTCAAATAGGTATCATGCTACTATGGGAACACATATAAACTTTCCATAGTTGCTTCCTGGGGTGGGTGGGATATCTTGAGTAACCTTTGCTAAGTCCTCGATGTACGACCATAATCCTCAATTTATGACCGGTCACTTAGGAATGGTTCGAAGCTAAGACGGAGCCCCCAGATGGTCCAGAAGACCAAGTTTCAACTCACAAACGTACACACGCCTTATTGCATCGCCATTTGCGAGCTTCGACAACCAAACTGCCTCGGCCGCCATTTTCTGCGTCTCGTGGTCATGTGAGGATATTTTACATCATCTCACATCTGGCACCGACAAACGTCCATTGCAGGCAATTGGTTCACTTAACCTCATGGTTAACAATGACCATTGCAAAAAATAAATAAATCAAAACCCTCTACGGTCTTTCGGTGCGCTGCTTAAAACCTGCACACCTTAATTGAAATTCTGGACTCAATTTATGGCCTAAGGTGAGGATTACTAACATTTGAGTGGAGAAAGTTAAAATATTGATATTTTCATTCTCGAGGTGACAAAAATTTGGGAAGATCCACTTCCAAGTTTAAATTCTCTTTTTAAAAAACCTTGGTTTTTGGGTTATATCTCCTGCTTTTGCTTTGTACAATTGCAGGTGTTTTTATTTATTTTTTTAAAATGGGACATCCTGGGTGACACAACCGTCAGCAACTCACGTGATGGGCAAAGCGCCAGATCCAAGACATTCAGCTGCCCTTTGTGCTAAAGTGGGACTCGAACTCACTGCCCCCTGGTGTTTGGCTATAAAGGTGATTAGAACTCGCCCTCTCCGGCTGAGTGGCAAGAGACGAGCATATAATAAGCGGACCCTCCTCTCTCCCTACCTGGATCCTTCCTCCTCTTCATCGCTGAACCTCACACTCCCCTCAGCCCTGACGATGTTCCCTAGCTGGGTCATGAAACGTCTGCCAGAAAACCACCTGACTCAGTGAGCACCAATCACCCCCCCCACACACACACACAATCCTTTCTTTAGCGACCATTCCGAGCGATGACGGATGTGCTGGAGAGAGGTGGGGAGGGGGATCCAGCAGCCCAGCCCTCTGGGGATTAGGGAGTGGGAGCGATTGACTGAATGGCCTGGGTGGTCGAGGGAGGGGGAGTTTGGGGAAGGCAGGAGGGTCTTTGTTGAATGCCTTCGACTGCCCTGGTCAGAAATGGTGCAGAGTCTTCTGCCTAAAGGCTGGGGTTGGACTAGATGACCTGCAAGGCTGCAAGCTTTCTGGCCGGCGGGGAGCCAAGAGATCAGGACTTTCCTGTTTGGCTTTTAGGATCTACTGAGGGTCACCCTGCGTTGCAACAAAGCTGACGCCCTCAACGCTTTGCAACCTGCCTTTTGCACGCAATCTTTGCTCTGGGCGCTGGAAAGCCCCTCAGTGGCTGCGCCGATCCTGTCCCCTCCTTCCTCCCTCAGCGGACCCCGTGAGACGCAGGCGATGTGCAGAAAACCCGCCTTGGTGGTGTTTGATCTGGGTGAGCGTGGCTTGGATGGATCGTCCTGGGCTGCGGCTGGGGATTAGGGAGTGGGAGCTATTGACTGGCCTGGGTGGTCGAGGGGAGGGGAGCTTGCGGAAGGCAGGAGGGTCTTTGTTGAAGACCTTGGACTGCCCCTGGTCAGAAATGGTGCAGAGTCTTCTGCCTAAAGGCTGGGGTTGGACTAGATGACCTGCAAGGTCCCTTCTTAATATGCTAATGAAGAGTGAAGCCGGTCCGCCTTCTGGGCGGGGGAAAAAGAAACAAGTTAAAATCATTGGTCTATTTTCCTGGGGGGGCGGAGGGATAATCTTGGAAGGAGGGAGCGGTTGGGCAGGCACCACCCCTACACCTTAACGGACTCCATCGAGGGCTGTTCTGACCGGCTGAGGACCTGGCCTCTTCATTCGACCCCCACTTAACCCCGGCGAGGAAGGGGGGCCCCTGCAGAGATCAAAGCACAAAGCGGCTGAACTCAGGCTGGGCATCCCAGCGGCACCAGCGGCCACCACCATCACCGCAGCAAGGGGAGGAGAACCTGCCTCGGCCACTCCAAGGTGGCCACCCACGCCCGGCCAGATCCATCCCCCCCAGCGGGAGGAGACTGGAGATCGTACATGGGCCCATTTCACGTCTTCAGGGAAGCCAGTGACCTTCTAGGAGTATCGAACAAGAGGAGAAGAGCGTTTTTCCTAAGCTCCTGTGGACGGGACGTCTTCCAAACCGCTACAGGCCTCTCGGCACCAACACACATGCAGGCAGTTCGTGGGAGGGAGCTTCAGGACTCGCTATGAGCACATTATGCACCCCCAGCACCAGCCTTGGTCACATGAGTTTCTCCCCAGGGATCAAAAAGGCAGTGAGACAGTCTATGACTTTGTGGCAACGCTGAGAGAAATGGCAGGAGACTGTAAATTCAGCCATCTGGAGGAGGAAAGGATGCGAGAGGGGCTCCTTGGGGTATAAAAGAATTAAGCCTACGAAGGCGATTAAGGGCTCAGGTTGATCTCAGGTTCCAAGCCACCCTAGACGGGGCCAAACCAAGTGAGTCCCCCATGAGGTCAGACACTGCCATTCGGAGATCAAGGAGCGGCCATCCCTCGGGCAGAGTGGCCACCGTGCATCACGAGAGCATGGAACATGGAGAGATGATACATCCAAGGGTGATGAAATCCACCGCACTCATTCCGAAGAGGAGGCAGGGAATCCGGAAATGGGAGAGAGGCCCCTGTTTGCTGCTGCATGTAGGGCAAACCCTCAGAGCAGAATGCCGATCCAGAGAAACCATTTGCCAAAGATGTGAATGGAAAGGACACACCACAAAGGCTTCTCGTGCAAACCAGCCAGCTTCCCTGACGCTGCCATGTGCGTCCCTGACGGGATTCCAGAAGGCGCCATTTCTGAGGCACCAGCGGGAAAAGGGCAAGTCGAAGACATGAGGTGGACCCCCAAACGTTCATCGGCTAGTACAGCGTGAGATGCTCCAAGAAATTCCACACCACCGCCGACATTGACATCCTGGTGATGTGGTGGTGCACACAAGTTCGTATAGGACCCTCGTGTCCTGGCCAACTATTAACAAGGCCGTTCTGGGCTTCACAAGGAACAGCTAAAGCCCCAGAAAATAGTGCTAAAGGACCATCAAGGGATCCTCATCTATGTCCTGGGGAGGGGGTCCTTCCAAATTAAATTTAAAAGTTTTGTCGGGTGAACGGAGACCTGCCAAACCTTCTCCGCTTAGAATGGTTCGATGTCCTGGGTCTGGAAGTGACTGCCGTCCTCGCCTACCAAGACAAGAGCATCGAGGAGGAGCCGGTCACGGCATTTGCGGACGTCCATAGGTGGGAGTCCAGGCAAGTATAGGGTGACACCTTAAAACCCTTGGTGTGTGTCCCCACCGGGAAAAAGACCAATCATTTTAAATTTAAATGGTGCATAAGCGCACCAACGTGCCTACCGTTTTCTTATATGTATCCGTTTCATGTATTCATAACTATTTTTATACTTGTACCTGTTATCTTAAAATCTCCTGACAGAATAAATAAATCATCACGGTTTCATTTGTGTCTCTTTCCACCCTAGAAAAGGCCAAGGTGAGTGAGTCCCCCATGAGGTCAGACACTAGCCATTCGGAGATCAAGGACCGGCCATCCATCGGGCGGAGGGGCCACCCTGCATCACGAGAGCATGGAACATGGACACAATACATCCAAGGGTGACAAAATCCACCGTACTCGTTCCAAAGAGGAGGCAGGCTAGTCCGGAAATGGGACAGAGGCGCCTCTTTGGTGTCACATGTGGGGCAATCCCCCAGAGCAGCAGGCCGATCCAAAGACGCCACTTGCCAAAGATGCACAGGAAGGGGCACACCGCAAACCCTTGCCGTGCAACCCAGCCGGCATCCAGTCTCCAGAGGCCGATTGTTTCCCGACGTGTCCATGTGCGTCCCTGATGGGATTCGGAAGGCACAGTTTCGAGGCACCAGCAAGGAGACAACAAAGTTGCCGACACAAAGTAGCCCCCAAACGTTTGTCAACTACTACAGTGCCCAATGCTCCAAGAAATTCCACACCACCGTCGACATTGAGGGATCACTGGGTGATATGGTGGTGGACACAAGTTCGTATACGACCCTCGTGTTCTGGCCAACTGTTAACAAGGCCGTTCTGGGCTTCACAAAAAGGACCATCAAGGGATCCTCATCCCTGTCCTGGGGAGGGGCTCCTTCCAAATTAAATTTAAAAGTTTTGTCGGGTGAACGGAGACCTGCCAAACCTTCTCCGCTAAGAATGATTCGATGTCCTGGGTCTGGAAGTGACTGCCAGCCTCGCCTACCAAGACGAGAGCATCGAGGAGGAGCCGGTCACGGCATTCGCGGACGTCCATAGTGGGAGTCCAGGCAAGTATAGGATGACACCTTAAAACCCTTGGTCTGTGTCCCCACCGCGGAAAAAGACCAATCATTTTAAATTTAAATGGTGCATAAGCGCACCAACGTGCCTACCGTTTTTTATTTTCTTATATGTATCCTTTCATGTATTCATAACTATTTTTATACTTGTTCCTTTATCTTAAAATCTCTTGAAAAATAAATAAATAAAAACAAATAAATTATTTCTTTTCCCTCCTAGAAAACAGACCAGATTGACATCATACTTCCTTGGCTTCACTCTCCATTAGCATACGCAAAAGTCTTCCTCCTCGACTTACAACATTTCCCTTAATGACCCTTGGAAGTTACAACGGGGCGGAGAAAAAAGGGGACTTGGGACCAACGTTTCACACCTAACCACCGTTGCAGCATCCCCAGCAAGCCAAATTCCCTTAAACCACCATTCCTGGCCACCGGATTTCTCAAATGCCTTGAATTGAATGGAGAAAAGCCCACCTATTGAATTCTGGGAGTTGCAGCTCAGGCGCCTGGCTAGGGGATTCTGGGAGTTGAAGTCCATCCATCTTCACGGGGCCCAGCTTGGAAAAGGCGGCATGTCCGAGGGAGGCTGAAGCTCTGTGAGTTCGCTTGATGGTCCCCCCAGGCCTGAGCTGAACATCTGAAACCGGGTTTTTCAACCCTGGCAATTTGAAGGTGGCTCTCTGGGGAATCCTGGGGGTTGAAGCCCACCTTTGTGACATTGTCCAGGTTGCCAAACACGGGTCTAAAATCGCCCCGTGTTCCTTGTTCTGCCCCTTCCCTCCTCCTCCTCTAAGGATCCCCTAATCCTCTAAGAATTGGGCGCATCTGTTTCTCGAATCCAAGACGGGCTGCCTGGCATCGCTGCCTCCCCACATGTCTGTTTAACTGCAAACTGTCATTCTAGAGGTTGGGAGGAGGATTATGTTTTAGGGGAACGGGGTGCATTTTTTAAAGTTACGGGGGTGCAGCCTCCCTCTGGCCACAGGTGGATAAGGAGGCATCTGCTGTTTTTCGCCACCCGGGATCCAGAGCCCCTTTCCCCATCATCCCCGCCATGTCTGGCTAATAAATGTTCAATAAACACTTCACAATCGTCACGGTTTCATTTGTGTCTCCTGGGGCCTGCAGGGTTTTCGGGGTGATTGGGGGGCGTATCTTTTTTTTTAAAAAAAAATATTTTTATTGATTTTTAAAAACAAACATAAACAAACAAAACATAAAAAATAAAAACATAAAACATCTTTTTTGAAAGTAACTTCATCCTGGGTTACATCTCTTCGTATAGATACAAATTCAAGTTCATGCTCATTTTTATATACCATTCCATATCTTATTACCATTCTACATTTTCTATATAGCTTCTCCCCGATTTAACTTTCTTAATTTTATTTTATTTATTTCATCTCAATTCAGATCATTATACTTATATTCTATATCTGTCCTGTTTCAGCTCTCTGTTATCTTTTCTCATTAAACAAAATTTCTCCTGTAATCACTGATTGGAGTATGATGCCTTTATATCTTTCCCCTAAAATTATAATACTTAATATAATACATACCTTCCATTCGGATTCTGCTTGGTACATTCTAAAATTACGCACTATATTTTTTAAAAAGAAAAAATTATGAATATATAATTTGATTAAAACAACAATCCATCTCAATTCAATTCTATCGTTTATATTAATATTCATTTAAATCTTTAACATTTTACACATTACTTTTCAAATAGGTATCATGCTACTATGGGAACACATATAAACTTGCCATAGTTGCTTCCTGGGGTGGGTGGGATATCTTGAGTAACCTTTGCTAAGTCCTCGACGTACGACCGTAATCCTCAATTTATGACCGGTCACTTAGGAATGGTTCGAAGCTAAGACGGAGCCCCCCAAATGGTCCAGAAGACCAAGTTTCAACTCACAAACACACACAGCCTTGTTGCATCGCCATTTGCGCATTCGACAACCAAACTGCCTCGGCCGCCATTTTCTGCGTCTCGTGGTCATGTGAGGATATTTTACATCATCTCACATCTGGCACCCGACAAACGTCCATTGCAGGCAATTGGTTCACTTAACCTCATGGTTCGCTTAATGACCATTGCAAAAAATAAATAAAAAATCAAAACCCTCTACGGTCTTTCGGTGCGCTGCTTAAAAACCTGCACACCTTAATTGAAATTCTGGACTCAATTTATGGCCTAAGGTGAGGATTACTAACATTTGAGTGGAGAAAGTTAAAATATTGATATTTTCATTCTCGAGGTGACAAAAATTTGGGGAAGATCCACTTCCAAGTTTAAATTCTCTTTTTAAAAAAACCTTGGTTTTTTGGGCTTATATCCTGCTTTTGTTTTGTACAATTGCAGGTGTTTTTATTTATTTTTTTAAAAAATGGGACATCCTGGGTGACACAACCGTCAGCAACTCACGTGATGGGCAAAGCGCCAGATCCAAGACATTCAGCTGCCCTTTGTGCTAAAGTGCGACTCGAACTCACTGCCCCCTGGTGTTTGGCTATAAAAGGTGATTAGAACTCGCCCTCTCCGGCTGAGTGGCAAGAGACGAGCATATAATAAGCGGACCCTCCTCTCTCCTACCTGGATCCTTCCTCCTCTTCATCGCTGAACCTCACACTCCCCTCAGCCCTGACGATGTTCCCTAGCTGGGTCATGAAACGTCTGCCAGAAAACCACCTGACTCAGTGAGCACCAATCACCCCCCCCCCGACACACACACACAATCCTTTCTTTAGCGACCATTCTGAGCGATGACGGACGTGCTGGAGAGGTGGGGGAGGGGGATCCAGCAGCCCAGCCCTCTGGGGATTAGGGGAGTGGGAGCGATTGACTGAATGGCCTGGGTGGTCGAGGGGAGGGGGGAGTTTGGGGAAGGCAGGAGGGTCTTTGTTGAATGCCTTCGACTGCCCCTGGTCAGAAATGGTGCAGAGTCTTCTGCCTAAAGGCTGGGGTTGGACTAGATGACCTGCAAGGCTGCAAGCTTTCTGGCCAGTGGGGGAGCCAAGAGATCAGGACTTTCCTGTTTGGCTTTTAGGATCTACTGAGGATCACCCTGCATTGCAACAAAGCTGACGCCCTCAACGCTTTGCAACCTGCCTTTTGCACGCCATCTTTTGCTCTGGGCGCTGGAAAGCCCCTCAGTGGCTGCGCCGATCCTGTCCCCTCCTTCCTCCCTCAGCGGACCCCGTAGAGACGCAGGCGATGTGCAGAAAACCCGCCTTGGTGGTGTTTGATCTGGGTGAGCGTGGCTTGGATGGATCGTCCTGGGCTGCGGCTGGGGATTAGGGGAGTGGGAGCTATTGACTGGTCTGGGTGGTCGAGGGAGGGGGAGCTTGGGGAAGGCAGGAGGGTCTTTGTTGAAGACCTTGGACTGCCCCTGGTCAGAAATGGTGCAGAGTCTTCCTGCCTAAAGGCTGGGGTTGGACTAGATGACCTGCAAGGTCCCTTCTTAATATGCTAATGAAGAGTGAAGCCGGTCCGCCTTCTGGGCGGGGGAAAAGAAACAAGTTAAAATCATTGGTCTATTTTCCTGGGGAGGGGAGGGATAATCTTGGAAGGAGGGAGCGGTTGGGCAGGCACCACCCCTACACCTTAACGGACTCCATCGAGGGCTGTTCTGACCGGCTGAGGACCTGGCCTCTTCATTCGACCCCCCACTTAACCCTGGCGAGGAAGGGGGGCCCCTGCAGAGATCAAAGCACAAAGCGGCTGAACTCAGGCTGGGCATCCCAGCGGCACCAGTGGCCACCACCATCACCGCAGCAAGGGGAGGAGAACCTGCCTCGGCCACTCCAAGATGGCCACCCACGCCCGGCCAGTTCCATCCCCCCCAGCGGGAGGAGACTGGAGATCGTACATGGGTCCTTTTCACGTCTTCAGGGAAGCCAGTGACCTTCTAGGAGTATCGAACAAGAGGAGAAGAGCGTTTTTCCTAAGCTCCTGTGGACGGGACGTCTTCCAAACCGCTACAGGCCTCTCGGCACCAACACACATGCAGGCAGTTCGTGGGAGGGAGCTTCAGGACTCGCTATGAGCACATTATGCACCCCCAGCACCAGCCTTGGTCGCATGAGTTTCTCCCCAGGGATCAAAAAGGCAGTGAGAAAGTCTATGACTTTGTGGCAACGCTGAGAGAAATGGCAGGAGACTGTAAATTCAGCCATCTGGAGGAGGAAAGGATGCGAGAGAGGCTCCTTGCGGGTATAAAAGACTTAAGCCCACGGAGGCGATTAATGGCTCAGCTTGATCTCAGGTTCCAAGCCACCCTAGACGGGGCCAAACCAAGTGAGTCCCCCATGAGGTCAGACACTGCCATTCGGAGATCAAGGAGCGGCCATCCCTCGGGCAGAGTGGCCACCGTGCATCACGAGAGCATGGAACATGGAGATGATACATCCAAGGGTGATGAAATCCACCGCACTCATTCCGAAGAGGAGGCAGGGAATCCGGAAATGGGAGAGAGGCCCCTGTTTGCTGCTGCATGTAGGGGCAAACCCTCAGAGCAGAATGCCGATCCAGAGAAACCATTTGCCAAAGATGTGAATGGAAAGGACACACCACAAAGGCTTCTCGTGCAAACCAGCCAGCTTCCCTGACGCGGCCATGTGCGTCCCTGACGGGATTCCAGAAGGCGCCATTTCTGAGGCACCAGCGGGGAAAAGGGCAAGTCGAAGACATGAGGTGGACCCCCAAACGTTCATCGGCTAGTACAGCGTGAGATGCTCCAAGAAATTCCACACTACCATTGACATCGATGGTGATGTGGTGGTGCACACAAGTTCGTATACGACCCTTGTGTCCTGGCCAACTATTAACAAGGCCGTTCCGGGCTTCACAAGGAACAGCTAAAGCCCCAGAAAATAGTGCTAAAGGACCGTCAAGGGATCCTCATCCCTGTCCTGGGGAGGGGGTCCTTCCAAATTAAATTTAAAAGATTTGTCGGGTGAACGGAGACCTGCCAAACCTTCTCTGCTTAGAATGGTTCGATGTCCTGGGTCTGGAAGTGACTGCCGTCCTCGCCTACCAAGACAAGAGCATCGAGGAGGAGCCGGTCACGGCATTTGCGGACGTCCTAGGTGGGAGTCCAGGCAAGTATAGGGTGACACCTTAAAACCCTTGGTCTGTGTCCCCCACCGGGGAAAAATAGACTAATCATTTTAAATTTAAATGTTGCATAAGCGCACCAACGTGCCTACCGTTTTCTTATATGTATCCGTTTCATGTATTCATAACTATTTTTATACTTGTACCTGTTATCTTATAATCTCCTGACAGAATAAATAAATCGTCACGGTTTCATTTCTGTCTCTTTCCACCCTAGAAAAGGCCAAGGCGAGTGAGCCCCCCATGAGGTCAGACACTACCATTCGGAGATCAAGGACCGGCCATCCATCGGGCGGAGGGGCCACCGTGCATCACGAGAGCATGGAACATGGACACAATACATCCAAGGGTGACAAAATCCACCGTACTCGTTCCAAAGAGGAGGCAGGGAGTCCGGAAACGGGACAGAGGCGCCTCTTTGGTGTCACATGTGGGGTCAATCCCCCCAGAGCAGCAGGCCGATCCAAAGACCCACTTGCCAAAGATGCACAGGAAGGGGCACACCGCAAACCCTTGCCGTGCAACCCAGCCGGCACCCTGTCTCCAGAGGCCGATTGTTTCCCGACGTGTCCATGTGCGTCCCTGATGGGATTCTGGAAGGCACCGTTTCTGAGGCACCAGCTAGGAGACAACAAAGTTGCAAGCACAAAGTAGCCCCCAAACGTTCGTCAACTACTACAGCGCCCAATGCTCCAAGAAATTCCACACCACCGTCGACATTGAGGGATCACTGGGTGATATGGTGGTGGACACAAGTTCGTATACGACCCTCGTGTTCTGGCCAACTGTTAACAAGGCCGTTCTGGGCTTCACAAAAGGACCATCAAGGGATCCTCATCCCTGTCCTGGGGAGGGGTCCTTCCAAATTAAATTTAAAAGTTTTGTCGGGTGAACGGAGACCTGCCAAACCTTCTCCGCTAAGAATGATTCGATGTCCTGGGTCTGGAAGTGACTGCCGTCCTCGCCTACCAAGACGAGAGCATCGAGGAGGAGCCGGTCACGGTATTCGCGGACGTCCTAGGTGGGAGTCCAGGCAAGTATAGGGTGACACCTTAAAACCCTTGGTCTGTGTCCCCCACCGGGGAAAAAAGACCAATCATTTTAAATTTAAATGGTGCATAATCGCACCAACGTGCCTACCGTTCCTGTCCTATTGTTTTTGTTTTCTTATATGTATCCCTTTCATGTATTCATAACTATTTTTATACTTGTACCTTTTATCTAATAATCTTTTGTCAAAATAAATAAATAAAAACAAATAAATTATTTCTTTTCCCTCCTAGAAAACAGACCAGATTGACATCATACTTCCTTGGCTTCACTCTCCATTAGCATACGCAAAAGTCTTCCTCCTCGACTTACAACATTTCCCTTAATGACCCTTGGAAGTTACAACGGGGCGGAGTAAAAAGGGGACTTGGGACCAACGTTTCACACCTAACCACCGTTGCAGCATCCCCAGCAAGCCAAATTCCCTTAAACCACCATTCCTAGCCACCGGATTTCTCAAATGCCTTGAATTGAATGGAGAAAAGCCCACCTATTGAATTCTGGGAGTTGCAGCTCAGGCGCCTGGCTAGGGGATTCTGGGAGTTGAAGTCCATCCATCTTCACGGGGCCAAGCTTGGAAAAGGCGGCATGTTCCAGGGAGGCTGAAGCTCTGTGAGTTCGCTTGATGGTCCCCCCAGGCATGAGCTGAACATCTGAAACCGGGTTTTTCAACCCTGGCAATTTGAAGGTGGCTCTCTGGGGAATCCTGGGGGTTGAAGCCCACCTTTGTGACATTGTCCAGGTTGCCAAACACGGGTCTAAAATCGCCCCGTGTTCCTTGTTCTGCCCCTTCCCTCCTCCTCCTCTAAGGATCCCCTAATCCTCTAAGAATTGGGCGCATCTGTTTCTCGAATCCAAGACGGGCTGCCTGGCATCGCTGCCTCCCCACATGTCTGTTTAACTGCAAACTGTCATTCTAGAGGTTGGGGGGAGGGTTGTATTTTAGGGGAACCGGGTTCTTTTTTTGAGTTACGGGGGTGCAGCCTCCCTCTGGCCACAGGTGGATAAGGAGGCATCTGCTGTTTTTCGCCACCCGGGATCCAGAGCCCCTTTCCCCATCATCCCCGCCATGTCGTGGCTAATAAATGTTCAATAAACACTTCACAATCGTCACGGTTTCATTTGTGTCTCCTGGGGCCTCCTGGGTTTCCCGGTGATTGGGGGGGTATCTTTTTTTAAAAAAATTTTTTTTATTGATTTTTAAAAACAAACATAAACAAACAAAACATAAAAAATAAAAACATAAAACATCTTTTTTGAAAGCAACTTCATCCCGGATTACATCTCTTTGTATAGATACAAATTCAAGTTCATGCTCATTTTTATATACCATTCCATATCTTATTACCATTCTACATTTTCTATATAGCTTCTCCCCGATTTAACTTTCTTAATTTTATTTTATTTATTTCATCTCAATTCAGATCATTGTACTTATATTCTATATCTGTCCTGTTTCAGCTCTCTGTTATCTTTTCTCATTAAACAAAATTCCTCCTGTAATCACTGATTGGAGTATGACGCCTTTATATCTTTCCCCTAAAATTATAATACTTAATATAATACATAACTTCCATTCGGATTCTGCTTGGTACATTCTAAAATTACACACTATATTTTTAAAAAAGAAAAAATTATGAATATCTAATATGATTAAAACAACAATCCATCTCAATTCAATTCTATCGTTTATATTAATATTCATTTAAATCTTTAACATTTTACACATTACTTTTCAAATAGGTATCATGCTACTGTGGGAACACATATAAACTTTCCATAGTTGCTTCCTGGGGTGGGTGGGATATATTGAGTAACCTTTGCTAAGTCCTCGATGTACGACCATAATCCTCAATTTATGACCGGTCACTTAGGAATGGTTCGAAGCTAAGACGGAGCCCCCCAGATGGTCCAGAAGACCAAGTTTCAACTCACAAACGTACACACGCCTTATTGCACCGCCATTTGCGCGTTCGACAACCAAACTGCCTCGGCCGCCATTTTCTGCGTCTCGTGGTCATGTGAGGATATTTTACATCATCTCACATCTGGCACCCGACAAACGTCCATTGCAGGCAATTGGTTCACTTAACCTCATGGTTCGCTTAATGACCCTTGCCAAAAATAAACAATAAAAACCCTGTACGGTCTTTCAATGAGCTCCTTAACAACCTCCACACCGTAATCTTAACTCTGGACTCCAATTATGGCCTAAGGTGAGGACTACCAACATTTTACTGGAGAAAGTTATAATATTTATATTTTCATTCTCGGGATGACAAACATTTGGGGAAGATCCACTTCCAAGTTTAACTTCTGTTTTTTAAAAAAACCTTGGTTTTTTGGGCTTATATCCTGCTTTTGCTTTGTACAATTGCAGGTGTTTTTATTTATTTTTTTAAAAAATGGGACATCCTGGGTGACACAACCGTCAGCAACTCACGTGATGGGCAAAGCGCCAGATCCAAGACATTCAGCGGCCCTTTGTGCTAAAGTGGGACTCGAACTCACTGCCCCCTGGTGTTTGGCTATAAAAGGTGATTAGAACTCGCCCTTTCCGGCTGAGTGGCAAGAGACGAGCATATAATAAGCGGACCCTCCTCTCTCCTACCTGGATCCTTCCTCCTCTTCATTGCTGAACCTCACACTCCCCTCAGCCCTGACAATGTTCCCTAGCTGGCTCATGAAACGTCTGCCAGAAAACCACTTGACTCAGTGAGCACCAATCAGCTCCGCCCCCAAGAAACACACACACAATACTTTCTTTAGCGACAACGGATGTGCTGGAGAGGCGGTGGGGGATCCAGCAGCCCCGCCCTCTGGGGATTAGGGGAGTGGGAGCGATTGACTGGCCTGGGTGGTCGAGGGGAGGGGGGAGTTTGGGGAAGGCAGGAGGGTCTTTGTTGAAGACCTTGGACTGCCCCTTGTCAGAAATGGTGCAGAGTCTCCTGCTTAGGGGCTGGGGATGGACTAGAGGACCTGCAAGGTCCCTTCTGATTTGCCCAAAATCACCCAGCTGTCTTATTTTGTCTAAGGTACAATTAGAACTCACCATCCTCTAGTTGTTGGCTGAAATATCCCAGCTGGCTTGAATGCCTAAAGCAGGACTAGAACTCTCCTTCTCCTGCTGATCGGCATATAATAAACGAAGGCTTTGCACTGATAATGTTCCTTAGTTGGGTCATGAAACGTCTTCAAAAAAATCCACCCAGCTCAGAGAGTTCCACAGACTCCACACTTCTCCTCCTCCTCTCTTTATTCACCGCTCCCTTCTCCTCTTCTTCCTCCCTCCCTCTTCCTCCTCCTCCTTAAACCCCCCACTACCCTTAGCACTGACGATGTTCCCTAGCTGGCTCATGAAACGTCTGACAGAAAACCACCCGACTCAAAGGGAACCAATCACCTCCCTCCTCACTCAAAAACACAATCCTTTCTTTAGTGTGCTAAACACACACGCCCTGTCGCATCGCCATTTGCGCGCTTGACAACCAGACTGCCTCGGCCGCCATTTTCTGCGTCTCGTGGACATGTGAGATTATTTTACGTCATCTTACACCTGCCTTCCACAAACGTCCATTGCAGGCAATCGGATCACTTAAAATCATGATTCGCTTAATGACGCTTGCCAAAAATAAACAATAAAAACCCTGTACGGTCTTTCGGTGCGCTGCTTAACAACCTGCACACCTTAATCTTAATTCTGGACTCAACTTATGGTCTAAGGTGAGGACCACTAACATTTGAGTGCAGAAAGTTAAAATATTCTCGGGTGAAAAAATTTGGGGAAGATCCACTTCCAAGTTTAACTTCTCTTTTAAAAAAAACCTTTTATTTTTGGGTTTATCTCCTACTCTTGCTTTGTACAACTGCGGTGTTTCTATTTCTTTTTTTAAAAATGGGACATCCTGGGTGACACAACCGTCAGCAACTCACATGATGGGCAAAGCGCCTGATCCAAGACATTCAGCTGCCCTTTGTCCTAAAGTGGGACTCGAACTCACTGCCCCCTGGTGATTGTCTAAAAAGTGGGACTAGACCACGCCCTCTCCTGGTGAGTGGCAAGAGACGAGCATATAATAAGCGGACCCTCCTCTCTCCCACCTTTGATCCTTGCTCCTCTTCATCACTGAACCCCACACTCCCCTTAGCCCTGACGATGTTCCCTAGCTGGCTCATGAAACGTCTGCCAAGAAACTACCTGACTCAGAGGGCACCAATCACCCCCCCAACACACACACACAATCCTTTCTTTAGCGACCATTCTGAGCGATGACGGATGTGCTGGAGAGGTGGGGAGGGGATCCAGCAGCCCAGCCCTCTGGGGATTAGGGGAGTGGGAGCGATTGACTGGCCTGGGTGGTCGAGGGGAGGGGGAGCTTGGGGAAGGCAGGAGGGTCTTTGTTGAAGACCTTGGACTGCCCCTTGTCAGAAATGGTGTAGAGTCTCCTACTTAAAGGCTGGGGTTGGACTAGATGACCTGCAAGGTCCCTTCTTAATATGCTAATGAAGAGTGAAGCCGGTCCGCCTTCTGGGCGTGGGGGAAGAAACAAGTTGAAATCATTGGTCTATTTTCCTGGGGAGGGGAGGGATAATCTTGGAAGGAGGGAGCGGTTGGGCAGGCACCACCCCTACACCTTAACGGACTCCATCGAGGGCTGTTCTGACCGGCTGAGGACCCGGCCTCTTCATTCGACCCCCACTTAACCCTGGCGAGGAAGGGGGGCCCTGCAGAGATCAAAGCACAAAGCGTGCTGAACTGAGGCTGGGCATCCCAGCGGCACCAGCGGCCACCACCATCACCGCAGCAAGGGGAGGAGAACCTGCCTCGGCCACTCCAAGATGGCCACCCACGCCCGGCCAGTTCCATCCCCCCAGCGAAAGGAGACTGGAGATCGTACATGGGTCCATTTCACGTCTTCAGGGAAGCAAGTGACCTTCTAGGAAGTATCGAACAAGAGGAGAAGAGCGTTTTCCTAAGCTCCTGTGGACGGGACGTCTTCCAAACGGCTACGGGCCTCTCGGCACCAACACACGTGCAGGCAGTTCGTGGGAGGGAGCTTCAGGACTCGCTATGAGCACATTATGCACCCCCAGCACCAGCCTTGGTCACATGAGTTTCTCCCCAGGGATCAAAAAGGCCGTGAGACAGTCTATGACTTTGTGGCAACGCTGAGAGAAATGGCAGGCGACTGCAATTCAGCGATCTGGAGGAGGAAAGGATGCGAGAGGGCTCCTTGGGGTATAAAAGTTTTAAGCCTCACGGAGGCGATTAATGGCTCAGCTTGATCTCAGGTTCCAAGCCACCCTAGACGAGGCCAAGGCGAGTGAGTCCCCATGAGGTCAGACACCGCCATTCGGAGATCAAGGAGCGGCCATCCCTCGGGCAGAGCAGCCACCGTGCATCACGAGAGCATGGAACATGGAGACAATACATCCAAGGGTGACGAAATCCACCGTACTCATTCCGAAGAGGAGGCA
>NC_142008.1:123179747-123199581 GCF_049901715.1 Pseudonaja textilis | reverse complement strand
GGGGACTCCGCCCGAGGGATGGCCGCTCCTTGATCTCCGAATGGTAGTGTCTGACCTCATGGGGGACTCACTCGCCTTGGCCTTTTCTAGGGTGGAAAGAGACACAAATGAAACCGTGACGATTTATTTATTCTGTCAGGAGATTATAAGATAACAGGTACAAGTATAAAAATAGTTATGAATACATGAAACGGATACATATAAGAAAATGGTTGGCACGTTGGTGTGCTTATGCACCATTTAAATTTAAAATGATTGGTCTTTTTTCCGTGTTGGGGGACACAGACCAAGGGTTTTAACGTGTCACCCTATACTTGCCTGGACTCCCACCTAGGACGTCCGCAAATGCCGTGACCGGCTCCTCCTCGATGCTCTCGTCTTGGTAGGCGAGGACGGCAGTCACTTCCAGACCCAGGACATCGAACCATTCTAAGCGGAGAAGGTTTGGTAGGTCTCCGTTCACCCGACAAAACTTTTAAATTCAATTTGGAAGGAACCCCTCCCCAGGACAGGGATGAGGATCCCTTGATGGTGCTTTAGCACTATTTTCTGGGGCTTTAGCTGTTCCTTCTGAAGCCCGGAACGGCCTTGTTAATAGTTGGCCAGGACACGAGGGTCATATACGAACTTGTGTCCACCACCATATCACACGGGGATCCCTCAATGTCGACGGTGGTGTGGAATTTCTTGGAGCATTGGGCGCTGTAGTATCCGACGAACGTTTGGGGGCTACTTCGTTTCTACGACTTGCCCTTTTCCTCGCTGGTGCCTCGGAAACGGCGCCTTCCGGAATCCCATCAGGGATGCACATGGACACGTCGGGGAAACAATCGGCCTCTGGAGGCGGGATGCCGGCTGGGTTGCACGGCAAGGGTTGGTGGTGTGCCTCTTCCTTTGTGCATCTTGGGCAAGTGGCATCTTTGGATCGGCCTGCTGCTCTGGGGGGATTGCCCCCACATGTGACACCAAAGAGGCGCCTCTCTCCCATTTCCGGATTCCCTGCATCCTCTTCGGAACGAGTACGGTGGATTTCATCACCCTTGGATGTATTGTCTCCATGTTCCATGCTCTCGTGATGCACGGTGGCCACTCCGCCCGAGGGATGGCCGCTCCTTGATCTCCGAATGGTGGTGTCTGACCTCATGGGGGACTCACTCGCCTTGGCCTCGTCTAGGGTGGCTTGGAGCCTGAGATCAACCTGAGCCATTAATCATCTCCGTTGGCTTCGGAACACTCGTTCCGAAGGGGAGGCAGGGAATCCGGAAATGGGAGAGAGGCCCCTGTTTGCTGCTGCATGTAGGGGCAAACCCTCAGAGCAGAATGCCGATCCAGAGAAACCATTTGCCAAAGATGTGAATGGAAAGGACACACAACAAAGGCTTACCGTGCAAACCAGCCAGCTTCCCTGACGCAGCCATGTGCGACCCTGACGGGATTCCAGAAGGCGACGTTTCTGAGGCACCAGCGGGGAAAAGGGCAAGTCGAAGACACGAGGTGGACCCCCAAACGTTCATCGGCTACTACAGCGTGAAATGCTACAAGAAATTCCACACTACCATTGACATCGATGGTGATGTGGTGGTGCACACAAGTTCGTATATCACCCTCGTGTCCTGGCCAACGATTAACAAGGCCGTTCTGGGCTTCACAAGGAACAGCTAAAGCCCCAGAAAATAATGCTAAAGGACCACCAAGGGATCCTCATCTCTGTCCTGGGGAGGGGGTACTTCCAAATTAAATTTAAAAGTTTTGTCGGGTGAACGGAGACCTACCAAACATTCTCCGCTTAGAATGGTCCGATGTCCTGGTTCTGGAAGTGACTGCCATCCTCGCCTACCAAGACGAGAGCATCGAGGAGGAGCCGGTCACGGCATTCGCGGACGTCCTAGGTGGGAGTCCAGGCAAGTATAGGATGACACCTTAAAACCCTTGGTCTGTGTCCCCCACCGGGGAAAAAGGACCAATCATTTTAAATTTAAATGGTGCATAAGGGCACGAACGTGCCTACCGTTCCTGTCCTATTGTTTTTGTTTTCTTATATGTATTCATTTCATACATTCCTAAGTATTTTTATACTTCTACCATTTATCTTATAATCTCTTGAAAGAATAAATAAATAAAAACAAATAAATTATTTCTTTTCCCTCCTAGAAAACAGACCAGATTGACATCATAGTTCCTTGGCTTCACTCTCCATTAGCATACACAAAAGTCTTCCTCCTCGACTTACAACATTTCCCTTAATGACCCTTGGAAGTTACAACGGGGCGGAGAAAAAGGGGGACTTGGGACCAACGTTTCATAGCTAAACACCGTTGCAGCATCCCCAGCAAGTCAAATTCCCTTAAACCACCATTCCTGGACACCGGATTTATCATATGCCTTGAATTGAACTGAAAAAAGCCCACCTATTGAATTCTGGGAGTTGCAGCTCAGGCGCCTGGCTAGGGGATTCTGGGAGTTGAAGTCCATCCATCTTCACGGGGCCCAGCTTGGAAAAGGCGGCATGTCCGAGGGAGGCTGAAGCTCTGGGAGTTCGCTTGATGGTCCTCCCAGGCATGAGCTGAACATCTGAAACCGGGTTTTTCAAACTTGGCAATTTGAAGGTGGCTCTCTGGGGAATCCTGGGGGTTGAAGCCCACCTTTGTGACATTGTCAAGGTTGCCAAACACGGGTCTAAAATCGCCCCGTGTTCCTTGTTCTGCCCCTTCCCGCCTCTGCTAAGGATCCCCTAATCCTCTAAGAAGTGGGCGCATCTGTTTCTCGAGTCCAAGACGGGCTGCCTGGCATCGCTGCCTCCCCACATGTCTGTTTCCCTGCAAACTGTCCTTTAAGAGGTTGGGGGGAGGATTGTGTTTTAGGGTAACGGGGTGCTTTTTTTAAAGTTACGGGGGTGCAGCCTCCCTCTGGCCACAGGTGGATAAGGGGGCATCTGCTGTGTTTCGCCACCCGGGATCATGAGCCCCTTTCCCCATCATCCCCGCCATGTCGTGGCTAATAAATGTTCAAGCCATTAATTAATCGCCTCCGCCGTCAGCTTTAGTCTTTTATACCCCCAAGGAGCCCCTCTCGCATCCTTTCCTCCTCCAGATCACTGAATTGCAGTCGCCTGCCATTTCCCTCAGCGTTGCAACAAAGTCATAGACTGTCTCACGGCCTTTTTGATCCCTGGGGAGAAACTCATGTGACCAAGGCTGGTGCTGGGGGTGCATAATGTGCTCATAGTGTGTCCTGAAGCTCCCTCCCACGAACTGCCTGCACGTGTGTTGGTGCCGAGAGGCCTGTAGCCGTTTGGAAGACGTCCCGTCCACAGGAGCTCAGGAAAAACGCTCTTCTCCTCTTGTTCGATACTCCTAGAAGGTCACTGGCTTCCCTGAAGACGTGAAATGGACCCATGTACGATCTCCAGTCTCCTCCCGCTGGGGGGGATGGAACTGGCCGGGCGTGGGTGGCCATCTTGGAGTGGCCGAGGCAGGTTCTCCTCCCCTTGCTGCGGTGATGGTGGTGGCCGCTGGTGCCGCTGGGATGCCCAGCCTGAGTTCAGCCGCTTTGTGCTTTGATCTCTGCAGGGGCCCCCTTCCTCGCCGGGGTTAAGTGGGGGTCGAATGAAGAGGCCGGGTCCTCAGCCGGTCAGAACAGCCCTCGATGGAGTCCGTTAAGGTGTAGGGGTGGTGCCTGCCCAACCGCTCCCTCCTTCCAAGATTATCCCTCCCCCCCCCAGGAAAATAGACCAATGATTTTAAATTGCTTCTTTTTCCCCCGCCCAGAAGGCGGGCCGGCTTCACTCTTCATTAGCATATTAAGAAGGGACCTTGCAGATCATCTAGTCCAACCCTAGCCTTTAAGTAGGAGACTCTGCACCATTTCTGACAAGGGGCAGTCCAAGGTCTTCAACAAAGACCCTCCTGCCTTCCCCAAGCTCCCCCCTCCCCTCGACCACCCAGGCCAGTCAATAGCTCCCACTCCCCTAATCCCCAGCCACAGCCCAGGACGATGGGGGTTGCGATTCAACCCTCTCACCCAGATCAAACACCACCAAGGCGGGTTTTCTGCACATCTCCTGCGTCTCTACGGGTCCGCTGAGGGAGGAAGGAGGGGACAGGATCGGCGCAGCCACTAAGGGGCTTTCCAGCGCCCAGAGCAAAAGATTGCGTGCAAAAGGCAGATTGCAAAACCTTGAGGGCGTCAGCTTTGTTGCAACGCAGGGTGACCCTCAGTAGATCCTAAAAGCCAAACAGGAAAGTCCTGATCTCTTGGCTCCCCGCCGGCCAGAAAGCTTGCAGCCTTGCAGGTCATCTAGTCCAACCCCAGCCTTTAAGTAGGAGACTCTGCACCATTTCTGACCAGGGGCAGTCGAAGGCATTCAACAAAGACCCTCCTGCCTTCCCCAAACTCCCCCCTCCCCTCGACCACCCAGCCCAGTCAATCGCTCCCACTCCCCTAATCCCCAGAGGGCGGGGCTGCTGGAGACCCCTCCCCCGCCTCTCCAGCACATCCGTCTTCGCTCAGAATGGTCGCTAAACAAAGTATTGTGTGTGTGTGTTGGGGGGGGTGATTGGCGCCCTCTGAGTCAGGTGGTTTTCTGGCAGACGTTTCATGAACCGGGCTAGGGAACATCGTCAGGGCTGAGGTGAGTGTGGGGTTCAGCGATGAAGAGGAGCAAGGATCAAAGGTCGGAGAGAGGAGGGTCCGCTTATTATGTGCTCGTCTCTTGCCACTCACCAGGAGAGGGAGAGGTCTAGTCCCCCTTTATAGCCCATCACCAGGGGGCAGTGAGTTCGAGTCCCACTTTAGCACAAAGGGCAGCTGAATGTCTTTGAACGCTCTTTGCCCATCATGTGGGTTTCTGACAGTTGTGCCACTCAGGAAGTCCCATTTTTTAAAAAATAAATAAAAACACCTGCAATTGTACCAAGCAAAAGTAGGATATAAACCCCCCAAAACAAGTTTTTTTAAAAAAGAGAAGTTAAACTTGGAAGTGGATCTTCCCCAAATTTTTGTCATCCCGAGAATGAAAATATAAATATTATAACTTTCTCCAGTAAAATGTTGGTAGTCCTCACCTTAGGCCATAATTGGAGTCCAGAGTTAAGATTACGGTGTGGAGGTTGTTAAGGAGCTCATTGAAAGACCGTACAGGGTTTTTATTGTTTATTTTTGGCAAGGGTCATTAAGCGAATCATGATTTTAAGTGAACCGATTGCCTGCAATGGACGTTTGTCCGAAGCCAGATGTAAAATGACATAAAATATCCTGACATGACCACGAGATGCAGAAAATGGCGGCCGAGGCAGTTTGGTTGTCGAGTGTGCAGATGGCGATGCAACAAGGCTGTGTGTGTTTATGAGTTGAAACTTGGTCTTCAGGACCTTTTGGGGGGCTCCATCTTAGCTTCAAAGCATTCCTAAGTGACGGGTCGTAAATTGAGGATTACGCATGTCAAGGACTTAGCAAAGGCGACTCAAGATACCCCCCCCCCCCCCGACTTCCCCGGAAACCCTGCAGGCCCCAGGAGACAGAATTGAAACCGTGACGACTATGAAGTGTTTATTGAACATTTATTAGCCACGACATGGCGGGGATGATGGGGAAAGGGGCTCTGGATCCCGGTTGGCGAAAAAAGGCAGATGCCTCCTTATCCACCTGTGGTCAGAGGGAGGCTGCACCCCCGTAACTCAAATAAGCACCCAGTTCCCCTAAAACACATTCCTCCCCAAATCGTCTAGAAGCTGTTCCTTGTGAAGCCCAGAACGGCCCCCTTAATAGTTGGCCAGGACACAAGGGTCACATTGGAACTTGTGTCCATCACCATATCACCGTCGATGTCGATGGTGGTGTAGAATTTCTTGGAGCATTGCGCACTGTAGTACCCGATGAATGTTCGGGGGGCTGCTTCCTGCCTGCGACTTGGCCTTCTCCTCGCTGGTACCTTGGAAACGGCCCCTTCCGGAATCCCGTCAGGGACGCACATGGGCGCATCGGGGAAAAAATCGGCCTCTGGAGACGGGATGCCGGCTGAGTTGTACGGAAGCTTTTGCGGTGTGCCCCTTCCATTGTGCATCTTTGGCAAGTGTCTTCTTTGGATCGGACGATGATGATTATAAGATAAAAGGTACAAGTATAAAAATAGTTATGAATACATGAAAGGGATACATATAAGAAAACAAAAACAATAGGACAGGAACGGTAAGCACGTTGGTGCGCTTATGCACTATTAAAATTTAAAATGATTGGTCCTTTTCCCCCGGTGGGGAACACAGACCAAGGGTTTTAAGGTGTCACCCTATACTTGCCTGGACTCCCACCTAGGACGTCCGCGAATACCGTGACTGGCTCCTCCTCGATGCTCTCGTCTTGGTCGGCGAGGCTGGCAGTCACTTCCAGAACCAGGACATCGGACCATTCTAAGCCGAGAACGTTTGGCAGGTCTCCGTTCACCCGACAAAACTTTTAAATTTAATTTGGAAGGACCCCCTCCCCAGGACAGGGATGAGGATCCCTTGACGGTCCTTTAGCAATATTTTCTGTTGCTTTAGCTGTTCCTTGTAAAGCCCAGAACGGCCTTCTTAATAGTTGGCCAGGACACGAGGGTCATATACGAACTTGTGTCCACCACCGTATCACACGGGGATCCGTCGATGTCGACGGTGGCGTGGAATTTCTTGGAGCATTGGGCGCTGTAGTAGTTGACAAACGTTTGTGGGGCTACTTTGTGCTTGCAACTTTGTTGTCTCCTCGCTGGTGCCTCAGAAACGGTGCCTTCCGGAATCCCATCAGGGACGCACATGGACACGCGGGAAACAATCGGCCTCTGGAGACAGGGTGCCGGCGGGTTGCACGGCAAGGGTTTGCGGTGTGCCCTTCCGTTGTGCATGTTTGGCAAGTGGCGTCTTTGGATCGGCCTGCTGCTCTGGGGGATTGCCCCCACATGTGACACCAAAGAGGCGCTCTCTCCCATTTCCTGGACTCCCTGCCTCCTCTTTGGAACAAGTGTGGTGGATTTCATCACCCTTGGATGTATTGTGTCCGTCTACCATGCTCTTGTGATGCACGGTGGCTGCTCTGCCCAAGGGATGGCCACTCCTTTGATCTCCGAATGGTGGTGTCTGACCTCATGGGGACTCACTCGCCTTGGCCTCGTCTAGGGTGGCTTGGAACCTGAGATCAACCTGAGCCATTAATCATCTCCGTAGGCTTAAAACTTTTATACCTGCAAGGAGCCTCTCTCGCATCCTTTCCTCCTCCAGATCGCTGAATTGCAGTTGCCTGCCATTTCTCTCAGTGTTGCCACAAAGTCATAGACTGTCTCACGGCCTTTTTGATCCCTGGGGAGAAACTCATGTGACCAAGGCTGGTGCTGGGGGTGCATAATGTGCTCATAGCATGTCCTGAAGCTCCCTCCCACGAACTGCCTGCACGTGTCTTGGTGCTGAGAGGCCCATAGCCGTTTGGAAGACGTCCCCTCCACAGGAGCTCAGGAAAAACGCTCTTCTCCTCTTGTCCGATACTGAAGCCAGAAGGTAACTGGCTTCCCTGAAGACGTGAAATGGACTCATGTACGATCTCCAGTATCCTTTCGCTGGCGGGGATGGAGCTGGCCGGGCGTGGATGGCGATCTTGGAGTGGCCGAGGCAGGTTCTCCTCCCCTTGCTGCGGTGATGGTGGTGGCCGCTGTTGCCGCTGGGATTACCAGCCTCAGTTCAGCCGCTTTGTCCTTTGATCTCTGCAGGGGCCCCCCTTCCTCGCCAGGGTTAAGTGGGGGTCGAATGAAGAGGCCGGGTCCTCAGCCGGTCAGAACAGCCCTCGATGGAGTCCGTTAAGGTGTAGGGGTGGTGCCTGCCCAACCGCTCCCTCCTTCCAAGATTATCCCTCCCTCCCCAGGAAAATAGACCAATGATTTCAACTTGTTTCTTTTTCCCCGCCCAGAAGGCGGACCGGCTTCACTCTCCATTAGCATATTAAGAAGGGACCTTGCAGGTCATCTAGTCCAACCCCAGCCTTTAAGCAGGAGACTCTGCACCATTTCTGACCAGGGCAGTCCAAGGTCTTCAACAAAGACCCTCCTGCCTTCCCCAAGCTCCCCCTCCCTCGACCACCCAGGCCAGTCAATCGCTCCCACTCCCCTAATCCCCAGAGGGCGGGGCTGCTGGATCCCCCTCCCCGCCTCTCCAGCACGTCCGTCATCGCTCAGAATGGTCGCTAAAGAAAGCATTGTGTGTGTGTCGGCGGGGTGGGGGGGTGATTGGTGCTCTCTGAGTTGGGTGGTTTTCTGGCAGACGTTTCATGAACCAGCTAGGGAACATCGTCAGGGCTGAGGGGAGTGTGGGGTTCAGCGATGAAGAGGAGCAAGGATCAAAGGTGGGAGAGAGGAGGGGCCACTTATTATATGCTCGTCTCTTGCCACTCACCAGGAGAGGGAGAGGTCTAGTCCCCCTTTATAGCCCATCACCAGGGGGCAGTGAGTTCGAGTCCCACTTTAGCACAAAGGGCAGCTGAATGTCTTGGATTTGGCGCTTTGCCCATCACGTGAGTTGCTGACGGTTGTGTCACCCAGGATGTCCCATTTTTAAAAAAATAAATAAAACCACCTGCAATTGTACAAAGCAAAAGCAGGATATAAACCCAAAACACCAAGGTTTTTTTAAAAGAGAATTTAAACTTGAAAGTGGATCTTCCCCAAATTTTTGTCACCTCGAGAATGAAAATATCAATATTTTAACTTTCTCCACTCAGATGTTAGTAATGCTCACCTTAGGCCATAAATTGAGTCCAGAATTTCGATTAAGGTGTGCAGGTTTTTAAGCAGCTCACTGAAAGACCGTACAGGGTTTTGATTTTTTTTTTTGCAATGGTCATTAAGCGAATCATGATTTTAAGTGAACCGATTGCCTGAAATAGACGTTTGTCGGAAGGCAGATGTAAAATGACGTAAAATATCCTCACATGACCACGAGACGTAGAAAATGGCGGCCGAGGCAGTTTGGTTGTCGAACGCGCAAATGGCGATGCAATAAGGCTGTGTGTGTTTGTGAGTTGAAACTTGGTCTTCTGGACCTTTTGGGGGGCTCCGTCTTAGCTTCGAACTATTCCTAAGTGACCGGTCATAAATTGAGGATTACGGTCGTACGTCGAGGACTTAGCAAAGGTTACTCAAGATACGCCCCCCCCACCCCAGGAAGCAACTATGGAAAGTTTATATGTTTTCCCATAGTAGCATGATACCTATTTGAAAAGTAATGTGTAAAATGTTTAAGATTTAAATTAATATTAATATAAACGATAGAATTGAATTGAGATGGATTGTTGTTTTAAACATATTATATATTCATAATTTTTTCTTTTTTTGAAAATATAGTGTGTAATTTTAGAAAGTACCAAGCAGAATCCGAATGGAAGGTATGTATTATATTAAGTATTATAATTTTAGGGGAAAGATATAAAGGCGTCATACTCCAATCAGTGATTACAGGAGAAATTTTGTTTAATGAGAAAAGATAATTGAGAGCTGAAACAGGACAGATATAGAATAGAAGTATAATGATCTAAATTGAGATGAAATAAATAAAATAAAATTAAGAAAGTTAAATCGGGGAGAAGCTATATAGAAAATGTAGAATGGTAATAAGATATGGAATGGTATATAAAAATGAGCATGAACTTGAATTTGTATCTATACGAAGAGAGGTAACCCAGGATGAAGCTGCTTTCAAAAAAGATGTTTAATGTTTTTATTTTTTATGTTTTGTTTGTTTATGTTTGTTTTTAAAAATCAATTAAAAAATTTTTTTTTTAAAAAAAGATGCCCCCACAACCACCCCGGAAACCCTGCAAGCCCCAGGAGACACAAATGAAACCGTGACGATTGTGAAGTGTTTATTGAACATTTATTAGCCACGACATGGCGGGGATGATGGGGAAAGGGGCTCTGGATCCTGGGTGGCGAAAAACCGCAGATGCCCCTTATCCACCTATGGTCAGAGGGAGGCTGCACCCCCGTAACTCAAATAAGCACCCTGTTCCCCTAAAACACAATCCTCCCCAAATCATCTAGAAGCTGTTCCTTGTGAAGCCCAGAACGGCCCCCTTAATAGTTGGCCAGGACACAAGGGTCACATTGGAACTTGTGTCCATCACCATATCACCGTCGATGTCGATGGTGGTGTAGAATTTCTTGGAGCATTGCGCACTGTAGTACCCGATGAATGTTTGGGGGGCTGCTTCCTGCCTGCGACTTGTCCTTCTCCTCGCTGGTACCTCGGAAACGGCCCCTTCCGAAATCCTGTCAGGGACGCACATGGGCGCATCGGGGAAAAAAATCGGCCTCTGGAGACGGGATGCCGGCTGGGTTGTACGGAAGCTTTTGCGGTGTGCCCCTTCCGTTGTGCATCTTTGGCAAGTGGCTTCTTTGGATCGGACGATGATGATTATAAGATAAAAGGTACAAGTATAAAAATAGTTATGAATACATGAAAGGGATACATATAAGAAAACAAAAACAATAGGACAGGAACGGTAAGCACGTTGGTGCGCTTATGCACTATTAAAATTTAAAATGATTGGTCCATTTTCCCCGGTGGGGAACACAGACCAAGGGTTTTAAGGTGTCATCCTATACTTGCCTGGACTCCCACCTAGGACGTCCGCGAATACTGTGACCGGCTCCTCCTCGATGCTCTCGTCTTGGTAGGCGAGGACGGCAGTCACTTCCAGACCCAGGACATCGGACCATTCTAAGCGGAGAACGTTTGGCAGGTCTCTGTTCACCCGACAAAACTTTTAAATTTAATTTGGAAGGACCCCCTCCCCAGGACAGGGATGAGGATCCCTTGACGGTCCTTTAGCAATATTTTCTGTTGCTTTAGCTGTTCCTTGTAAAGCCGAGAACGGTCTTCTTAATAGTTGGCCAGGACACGAGGGTTGTATACGAACTTGTGTCCACCACCATATCACACGGGGATCTGTCGATGTCGACGGTGGTGTGGAATTTCTTGGAGCATTGGGCGCTGTAGTAGTCGACGAACGTTTGGGGGGCTAGTTTGTGTCTGCAACTTGGTGTTCTCCTCGCTGGTGCCTCAGAAACGGTGCCTTCCGGAATCCCATCAGGGACGCACATGGACACGTCGGGGAAACAATCGGCCTCTGGAGACAGGGTGCCGGCTGGGTTGCACGGCAAGGGTTTGCGGTGTGCCCCTTCCGTTGTGCATGTTTGGCAAGTGGCCTCTTTGGATCGGCCTGCTGCTCTGGGGGGATTGCCCCCACAAGTGACACCAAAGAGGTGCCTCTCTCCCATTTCCGGATTCCCTGCCTCCTCTTCGGAACAAGTGTGGTGGATTTCATCACCCTTGGATGTATTGTGTCCGTCTACCATGCTCTTGTGATGCACGGTGGCTGCTCTGCCCAAGGGATGGCCGTTCCTTTGATCTCCGAATGGTGGTGTCTGACCTCATGGGGGACTCACTCGCCTTGGCCTCGTCTAGGGTGGCTTGGAACCTGAGATCACGCTGAGCCATTAATCGCCTTCGTAGGCTTAAAACTTTTATACCCCCAAGGAGCCCCTCTCGCATCCTTTCCTCCTCCAGATCACTGAATTGCAGTCGCCTGCCATTTCTATTAGCGTTGCCACAAAGTCATAGACTGTCTCACTGCCTTTTTGATCCTTGGGGAGAAACTCATGTGACCAAGGCTGGTGCTGGGGGTGCATAATGTGCTCGTAGCATGTCCTGAAGCTCCCTCCCACGAACTGCCTGCACGTGTGTTGGTGCCGAGAGGCCCGTAGCCATTTGGAAGATGTCCCGTCCACAGGAGCTCAGGAAAACCGCTCTTCTCCTCTTGTTCGATACAGCCAGACGGTCATTTGCTTCCCTGAAGACGTGAAACAGACCCATGTACGATCTCCAGTCTCCTTTCGCTGGGGGTGATGGAGCTGGCCGGGCGTGGGTGGCCATCTTGGAGTGGCCGAGGCAGGTTCTCCTCCCCTTGCTGCGGTGATGGTGGTGGCCGCTGGTGCCGCTGGGATGCCCAGCCTGAGTTCAGCCGCTTTGTGCTTTGATCTCTGCAGGGGCCCCCCTTCCTCGCCAGGGTTAAGTGGGGGTCGAATGAAGAGGCCGGGTCCTCAGCCGGTCACGACAGCCCTCGATGGAGTCCGTTAAGGTGTAGGGGTGGTGCCTGCCCAACCGCTCCCTCCTTCCAAGATTACCTCTCCCCGCCCCCTGAAGATAGACCAATGATTTTAAATTGCTTCTTTTTCCCCCGCCCAGGAGGCGGACCAGCTTCACTCTTCATTAGCATATTAAGAAGGGACCTTGCAGGTCATCTAGTCCAACCCCAGCCTCTAAGCAGGAGACTCTGCACCATTTCTGACAAGCGGCAGTCCAAGGTCTTCAACAAAGACCCTCCTGCCTTCCCTAAGCTCCCCCCTCCCCTCGACCACTCAGGCCAGTCAATCGCTCCCACTCCCCTAATCCCCAGAGGGCGGGGCTGCTGGAGCCCCATCCCCACCTCTCCAGCACGTCCGTCATCGCTCAGAATGGTCGCTAAAGAAAGTATTGTGTGTGTGTGTGTTGGGGGGGGTGATTGGCGCCCTCTGAGTCAGGTAGTTTCTTGGCAGACGTTTCATGAGCCAGCTAGGGAACATCGTCAGGGCTGAGGGGAGTGTGGGGTTCAGCGATGAAGAGGAGGAAGGATCCAGGTAGGAGAGAGGAGGGTCCGCTTATTACATGCTCATCTCTTGCCACTCAGCCGGAGAGGGCGAGTTCTAATCACCTTTTATAGCCAAACACCAGGGGGCAGTGAGTTCGAGTCCCACTTTAGCACAAAGGGCAGCTGAATGTCTTGGATCTGGCGCTTTGCCCATCACGTGAGTTGCTGACGGTTGTGTCACCCAGGATGTCCCATTTTTTAAAAAAATAAATATAAACACCTGCAATTGTACAAAACAAAAGCAGGATATAAGTCCCGCAAAACCAAGGTTTTTTTAAAAAGAGAATTTAAACTTGGAAGTGGATCTTCCCCAAATTTTTGTCACCTCGAGAATGAAAATATCAATATTTTAACTTTCTCCACTCAAATGTTAGTAATCCTCACCTTAGGCCATAAATTGAGTCCAGAATTTCAATTAAGGTGTGCAGGTTTTTAAGCAGTGCACCGAAAGACCGTAGAGGGTTTTGATTTTTTATTTATTTTTGCAATGGTCATTAAGCGAACCATGAGGTTAAGTGAACCAATTGCCTGCAATGGACGTTTGTCGGGTGCCAGATGTGAGATGATGTAAAATATCCTCACATGAACACGAGACGGAGAAAATGGCGGCCGAGGCAGTTTGGTTGTCGAATGCGCAAATGGCGATGCAACAAGGCTGTGTACGTTTGTGAGTTGAAACTTGGTCTTCTGGACCATTTGGGGGGCTCCGTCTTAGCTTCGAACCATTCCTAAGTGACCGGTCATAAATTGAGGATTACGGTCGTACGTCGAGGACTTAGCAAAGGTTACTCAAGATATCCCACCCACCCCAGGAAGCAACTATGGCAAGTTTATATGTGTTCCCATAGTAGCATGATACCTATTTGAAAAGTAATGTGTAAAATGTTAAAGATTTAAATGAATATTAATATAAACGATAGAATTGAATTGAGATGGATTGTTGTTTTAATCATATTATATATTCATAATTTTTTCTTTTTAAAAAATATAGTGTGTAATTTTAGAATGTACCAAGCAGAATCCGAATGGAAGGTATGTATTATATTAAGTATTATAATTTTAGGGGAAAGATATAAAGGCGTCATACTCCAATCAGTGATTACAGGAGAAATTTTGTTTAATGAGAAAAGATAATAGAGAGCTGAAACAGGACAGATATAGAATAGAAGTATAATGATCTGAATTGAGATGAAATAAATAAAATAAAATTAAGAAAGTTAAATCGGGGAGAAGCTATATAGAAAATGTAGAATGGTAATAAGATATGGAATGGTATATAAAAATGAGCATGAACTTGAATTTGTATCTATATGAAGAGATGTAACCCAGGATGAAGCTGCTTTCAAAAACGATGTTTTATGTTTCTATTTTTTATGTATTGTTTGTTTATGTTTGTTTTTAAAAATCAATAAAAAAATTTTTTTTTAAAAAAAGATACCCCCCCAATCACCCCGGATACCCTGGAGGCCCCAGGAGACACAAATGAAACCGTGACGATTGTGAAGTGTTTATTGAACATTTATTAGCCACGACATGGCGGGGATGATGGGGAAAGGGGCTCTGGATCCCGAGTGGCGAAAAACAGCAGATGCCTCCTTATCCACCTATGGCCAGAGGGAGGCTGCACCCCCGTAACTCAAAAAATGCACCCCGTTCCCCTAAAACACAATCTTCCCCCTAGAAGCTGTTCCTTGTGAAGCCCAGAATGGCCTTCTTAATAGTTGGCCAGGACACGAGGGTCATATACGAACTTGTGTCCACCACCATATCACACGGGGATCCCTCAATGTCAACGGTGGTGTGGAATTCCTTGGAGCATTGCGTGCTGTCGTAGGCGACCAACTTTTGGGGGGCTATTTTGTGTCTGCAACTTGGTCGTCTCCTCGCTGGTGCCTTGGAAATGGTGCCTCCCGAAATCCTGTCAGGGACGCACATGGCCGTGTCGGGGAAACAATGGGACTCTGGAGGCGGGATGCCGGCTGGGTTGCATGGCAAGGTTTTGCGGTGTGCCCGTTCCGTTGTGCATCTTGAGTAAGTGGCGTCTTTGGATCGGCCTGCTGCTCTGGGGGGATTGCCCCCACGTGAGACACCTAAGAGGCGTCTCTCTCACATTTCCAGAATTCCTGCCTCCTCTTTGGAACAAGTGTGGTGGATTTTGTCACCCTACGATGTATTGTCTCCATGTTCCATGCTCTCGTGATGCACGGTGGCGACTCAGGCCGAGGGATGGCCGGTCCTTGATCTCCGAATGGCGGTGGCTGACCTCATGGAGGACTCACTCGCCTTGGCCTTTTCTAGGGTGGAAAGAGACACAAATGAAACCGTGACGATTTATTTATCCTGTCAGGAGATTATAAGATAACAGGTACAAGTATAAAAATAGTATGAATACATGAAACAGATACATATAAGAAAATGGTTGGCACGTTGGTGTACTTATGCACCATTTAAATTTAAAATGATTGGTCTTTTTTCCGCGGTGGGGGACACAGACCAAGGGTTTTAAGGTGTCATCCTATACTTGCCTGGACTCCCACCATGGATGTCCGCGAATGCCGTGACCGGCTCCTCCTCGATGCTTTCGTCTTGGTAGGCGAGGACGGCAGTCACTTCCAGACCCAGGACATCGAACCATTCTAAGCGGAGAAGGTTTGGCAGGTCTCCGTTCACCCGACAAAACTTTTAAATTTAATTTGGAAGGACCCCCTCCCCAGGACAGAGATGAGGATCCCTTGATGGTACTTTAGCACTATATTCTGGGGCTTTAGCTGTTCCTTGTGAAGCCCAGAACGACCTTGTTAATAGTTGGCCAGGACACGAGGGTCATATACGAACTTGTGTCCACCACCATATCACACGGGGATCCGTCGATGTCGACGGTGGTGTGGAATTTCTTGGAGCATTGGGCGCTGTAGTAGTTGACAAACGTTTGAGGGGCTACTTTGTGTTTGCAACTTGGTCGTCTCCTAGCTGGTGCCTCAGAAACGGTGCCTTCCGGAATCGCATCAGGGATGCACATGGACACGTCGGGGAAACAATCGGCCTCTGGAGACAGGATGCCGGCTGGGATGCACGGCAAGGGTTTGCGGTGTGCCTCTTCCTTTGTGCATTTTGGGCAAGTGGCGTCTTTGGATCGGCCTGCTGCTCTGGGGGGATTGCCCCCACGTGAGACACCAAAGAGGCGCCTCTCTCCCATTTCCGGATTCCCTGCCTCCTCTTCGGAAGGAGTACGGTGAATTTTGTCACCCTTGGATGTATCGTCTCCATGTTCCATGGTCTCGTGATGCACGGTGGCCGCCTTTTTGATCCCTGGGGAGGAACTCATGTGACCAAGGCTGGTGCTGGGGGTGCATAATGTGCTCATAGTGTGTCCTGAAGCTCCCTCCCATGAACTGCCTGCACATGTGTTGGTGCCGAGAGGCCTGTAGCGGTTTGGAAGACGTCCCGTCCACAGGAGCTCAGGAAAAATGCTCTTCTCCTCTTGTCCGATACAGCCAGATGGTCATTTGCTTCCCTGAAGATGTGAAATGGACCCATGTACGATCTCCAATCTCCTTTCGCTGGGGGGGATGGAGCTGGCCGGGCGTGGGTGGCCATCTTGGAGTGGCCGAGGCAGGTTCTCCTCCCCTTGCTGCGGTGATGGTGGTGGCCGCTGGTGCCGCTGGGATGCCCAGCCTCAGTTCAGCCGCTTCGTGCTTTGATCTCTGAAGGGGCCCCCTTCCTCGCCAGGGTTAAGTGGGGGTCGAATGAAGAGGCCAGGTCCTCAGCCGGTCAGAACAGCCTTCGATGGAGTCCGTTAAGGTGTAGGGGTGGTGCCTGCGCAACCGCTCCCTCCTTCCAAGATTATCCCTCCCCTCCCCAGGAAAATAGACCAATGATTTTAACTTGTTTCTCCCTCCCCCCACGCCCAGGAGGCGGACCAGCTTCACTCTTCATTAGCATATGAAGAAGGGACCTTGTAGGTCATCTAGTCCAACCCCAGCCGTTAAGCAGGAGACTCTGCACCATTTCTGACAAGGGGCAGTCCAAGGTCTTCAACAAAGACCCTCCTGCCTTCCCCAAGCTCCCCTCCCCTCGACCACCCAGTCCAGTCAATCGCTCCCACTCCCTAATCCCCAGAGGGCGGGGCTGCTGGATCCCCTCCCCACCTCTCCAGCACATCCGTCATCGCTCAGAATGGTCGCTAAAGAAAGGATTGTGTGTGTGTGTTTGTTGTGCGGGGGGTGATTGGTGCTCTCTGAGTCAGGTGGTTTTCTGGCAGACGTTTCATGAGCCAGCTAGGGAACATCGTCAGGGCTAAGGGGAGTGTGGGGTTCAGTGATGAAGAGGAGCAAGGATCAAAGGTGGGAGAGAGGAGGGTCCGCTTATTATATGCTCGTCTCTTGCCACTCACCAGGAGAGGGCGGGGTCTAGTCCCACTTTTTAGACAATCACCAGGGGGCAGTGAGTTCGAGTTCTACTTTAGCACAAAGGGCAGCTGAATGTCTTGGATCAGGCGCTTTGCCCATCATGTGAGTTGCTGACGGTTGTGTCACCCAGGATGTCCCATTTTTAAAAAAAGAAATAGAAACACCCGCAGTTGTACAAAGCAAGAGTAGGAGATAAACCCAAAAATAAAAGGTTTTTTTTAAAAGAGAAGTTAAACTTGGAAGTGGATCTTCCCCAAATTTTTTTCACCCCGAGAATATTTTAACTTTCTGCACTCAAATGTTAGTGGTCCTCACCTTAGACCATAAATTGAGTCCAGAATTAAGATTAAGGTGTGCAGGTTGTTAAGCAGCGCACCGAAAGACTGTACAGGGTTTTTATTGTTTATTTTTGGCAAGCGTCATTAAGCGAATCATGATTTTAAGTGATCCGATTGCCTGCAATGGACGTTTGTGGAAGGCAGGTGTAAGATGACGTAAAATAATCTCACATGTCCACAAGACGCAGAAAATGGCGGCCGAGGCAGTTTGCTTGTCAAGCGCGCAAATGGCGATGCGACAGGGCGTGTGTGTTTAGCACACTAAAGAAAGGATTGTGTTTTTGAGTGAGGAGGGAGGTGATTGGTTCCCTTTGAGTCGGGTGGTTTTCTGTCAGACGTTTCATGAGCCAGCTAGGGAACATCGTCAGTGCTAAGGGTAGTGTGGGGTTTAAGGAGGAGGAAGAAGAGGGAGGGAGGAAGAAGAGGAGAAGGGAGCGGTGAATAAAGAGAGGAGGAGGAGAAGTGTGGAGTCTGTGGAACTCTCTGAGCTGGGTGGATTTTTTTGAAGACGTTTCATGACCCAACTAAGGAACATTATCAGTGCAAAGCCTTCGTTTATTATATGCCGATCAGCAGGAGAAGGAGAGTTCTAGTCCTGCTTTAGGCATTCAAGCCAGCTGGGATATTTCAGCCAACAACTAGAGGATGGTGAGTTCTATTTCTACCTTAGGCAAAAAAGAGAGCTGGGTGATTCTGGGCAGATCAAAGGGACCTTGCAGGTCATCTAGTCCATCCCCAGCCCCTAAGCAGGAGACTCTGCACCATTTCTGACAAGGGGCAGTCCAAGGTCTTCAACAAAGACCCTCCTGCCTTCCCCAAACTCCCCCTCCCCTCGACCACCCAGGACAGTCAATCGCTCCCACTCCCTAATCCCCAGAGGGGGCTGCTGGATCCCCTCCCCCACCTCTCCAGCACATCCGTTGTCGCTAAAGAAAGTATTGTGTGTGTGTGTTTCTTGGGGGCGGGGCTGATTGGTGCTCACTGAGTCAGCTGGTTTTCTGGCAGACGTTTCATGAGCCAGCTAGGGAACATTGTCAGGGCTGAGGGGAGTGTGAGGTTCAGCAATGAAGAGGAGGAAGGATCCAGGTAGGAGAGAGGAGGGTCCGCTTATTATATGCTCGTCTCTTGCCACTTAGCCGGAGAGGGCGAGTTCTAATCACCTTTTATAGCCAAACACCAGGGGGCAGTGAGTTCGAGTCCCACTTTAGCACAAAGGGCAGCTGAATGTCTTGGATCTGGCGCTTTGCCCATCACGTGAGTTGCTTACTGTTGTGTCACCCAGGATGTCCCATTTTTAAAAAAATAAATAAAAACACCTGCAATTGTACAAAGCAAAAGCAGGATATAAGCCCAAAAAACCAAGGTTTTTTTAAAAAGAGAATTTAAACTTGGAAGTGGATCTTCCCCAAATGTTTGTCATCCCGAGAATGAAAATATAAATATTATAACTTTCTCCACTCAAATGTTAGTAATCCTCACCTTAGGCCATAAATTGAGTCCAGAATTTCGATTAAGGTGTGCAGGTTTTTAAGCAGCGCACCGAAGACCGTAGAGGGTTTTGATTTATTTATTTTTGCAATGGTCATTAAGCGAACCATGAGGTTAAGTGAACCAATTGCCTGCAATGGACGTTTGTCGGGTGCCAGATGTGAGATGATGTAAAATATCCTCACATGACCACGAGACGCAGAAAATGGCGGCCGAGGCAGTTTGGTTGTCGAGCTCGCAAATGGCGATGCAATAAGGCGTGTGTACGTTTGTGAGTTGAAACTTAGTCTTCTGACCATCTGGGGGCCCTGTCTTAGCTTCGAACCATTCCTAAGTGACCGGTCATAAATTGAGGATTATGGTCGTACATCGAGGACTTAGCAAAGGTTACTCAATATATCCCCCCACCCCAGGAAGCAACTATGGCAAGTTTATATGTGTTCCCATAGTAGCATGATACCTATTTGAAAAGTAATGTGTAAAATGTTAAAGATTTAAATGAATATTAATATAAACGATAGAATTGAATTGAGATGGATTGTTGTTTTAATCATATTATATATTCATAATTTTTCTTTTTATAAATATAGTGTGTAATTTTAGAATGTACCAAGCAGAATCCGAATGGAAGGTATGTATTATATTAAGTATTATAATTTTAGGGGAAAGATATAAAGGCGCATACTCCAATCAGTGATTACAGGAGAAATTTTGTTTAATGAGAAAAGATAACAGACAGCTGAAACAGGACATAGAAAGAGTATAAGTATAATGATCTGAATTGAGATGAAATAAATAAAATTAAGAAAGTTAAATCGGGAGAAGCTATATAGAAAATGTAGAATGGTAATAAGATATGGAATGGTATATAAAAATGAGCATGAACTTGAATTTGTGTCT
>NC_142008.1:123128618-123179647 GCF_049901715.1 Pseudonaja textilis | reverse complement strand
GCCTTCTTAATACTTGGCAGAACCTGAGGTCATACTCCACGAACTTATCCACCACACGGCCTCCACCACGAGATCCGTGTCGATGTTGACAGTGGCGTGGAAATTTCTTGGAGCATTGGGCGCTGTAGTAGTTGACTAGCGTTTGGGGGGTCTAGTTTGTGTCTACAACAGTCGTCTTCATGGTGCCTCCAGAAATAGCCTTCGAATCCGTCAGAATGCGCATAACATGATGAAACAATGTCGGCACTCTGGGCGCGGGATGCGCTGAGTTGCACAGCCAGGGTTATGTCCTCTTCATCTTTGGCAAGTGGCGTCTTTGGATCGCCTTGCTCTGGAGGGATTGCCCCATGTGACACCAAAGAGGGATTCTCTGCCCCTTTTTCGGAATGAGTGCGGTGGATATTGTCACCCTTGGATGTATTGTGTCCATGTTCCATGCTCTCGTGACGCGCGGTGGCCGCTCCGCCCGAAGGATGGCCGCTCCATGATCTCTGAATGGCGGCGGCTGACCTCATGGGGACTCACTCGCCTTGGCCTTTTCTAGGGTGGAAAGAGACACAAATGAAACCGTGATAATTTATTTATTCTGTCAGGAGATTATAAGATAACAGGTACAAGTATAAAAGTAGTTATGAATACATGAAATGGATACATATAAGAAAAAATCGGTAGGCACGTTGGTGCACCTATGCACCATTTAAATTTAAATTGATTGGTCTTTTTCCGTGGTGGGGGACACAGACCAAGGGTTTTAACGTGTCACCCTATACTTGCCTGGACTCCCACCTAGGACATCCGCGAATGCCGTGACCGGCTCCGCCTCGATGCTCTCGTCTTGGTAGGCGAGGACGGCAGTCACTTCCAGACCCAGGACATCGAACCATTCGAAGTGGAGAAGGTTTGGCAGGTCTCCGTTCACCCGACAAAACTTTTAAATTTAATTTGGAAGGACCCCCTCCCCAGGACATAGATGAGGATCCCTTGATGGTCCTTTAGCACTATTTTCTGGGGCTTTAGCTGTTCCTTGTGAAGCCCAGAACGGCCTTGTTAATCGTTGGCCAGGACACGAGGGTCGTATACGAACTTGTGTCCACCACCATATCACAGGGGGATCCGTCGATGTCGACGGTGGTGTGGAATTTCTTGGAGCATTGGGCGCTGTAGTAGTTGACAAACGTTTGAGGGGCTACTTTGTGTTTGCAACTTTGTCGTCTCCTCGCTGGTGCCTCGGAAACGGTGCCTTCCGGAATCCCATCAGGGATGCACATGGACACGTCGGGAAACAATCGGCCTCTGGAGACTGGATGCCGGCTGGGTTGCACGGCAAGGGTTTGCGGTGTGCCTCTTCCTTTGTGCATCTTGGGCAAGTGGCGTCTTTGGATCGGCCTGCTGCTCTGGGGGATTGCCCCACATGTGACACCAAGAGGCGCCTCTCTCCCATTTCCGGACTCCCTGCCTCCTCTTCGGAAGGAGTGCGGTGGATTTTGTCACCCTTGGATGTATTGTCTCCATGTTCCATGCTCTCGTGATGCACGGTGGCTGCTCCGCCCGAGGATGCCGTTCCTTGATCTCCGAATGGTGGTGTCTGACCTCATGGTGACTCACTCGCCTTGGCCTCGTCTAGGGTGGCTTGGAAGGTGAGATCAAGCTGAGCCCTTAATCGCCTCTGTAGGCTTAAAACTTTTATACCCCCAAGGAGCCCCTCTCGCATCCTTTCCTCCTCCAGATCGCTGAATTGCAGTCTCCTGCCATTTCTCTCAGCGTTGCCACAAAGTCATAGACTGTCTCACGGCCTTTTTGATCCCTGGGGAGAAACTCATGTGACCAAGGCTGGTGCTGGGGGTGCATAATGTGCTCATAGCGAGTCCTGAAGCTCCCTCCCACTACTGCCTGCACGTGTGTTGGTGCCGAGAGGCCTGTAGCCGTTTGGAAGACGTCCCGTCCACAGGAGCTCAGGAAAAATGCTCTTCTCCTCTTGTCCGATACAGCCAGACGGTCATTTGCTTCCCTGAAGATGTGAAATGGACCCATGTACGATCTCCAGTCTCCTTTCGCTGGGGGATGGAGCTGGCCGGGCGTGGTGGCCATCTTGGAGTGGCCGAGGCAGGTTCTCCTCCCTTGCTGCGGTGATGGTGGTGGCCGCTGGTGCCGCTGGGATGCCCAGCCTCAGTTCAGCCGCTTTGTGCTTTGATCTCTGCAGGGGGCCCCTTCCTCGCCAGGGTTAAGTGGGGGTCGAATGAAGAGGCCAGGTCCTCAGCCGGTCAGAACAGCCCTCGATGGAGTCCGTTAAGGTGTAGGGGTGGTGCCTTCCCAACCGCTCTCTCCTTCCAAGATTATCCCTCCCCCCCCAGGAAAATAGACCAATGATTTTAAATTGCTTCTTTTTCCCCCGCCCAGAAGGCGGGCCGGCTTCAGTCTTCATTAGCATATTAAGAAGGGACCTTGCAGATCATCTAGTCCAACCCCAGCCTTTAAGTAGGAGACTCTGCACCATTTCTGACAAGGGCAGTCAAGATCTTCAACAAAGACCCTCCTGCCTTCCCCAAGCTCCCCCCTCCCCTCGACCACCCAGGCCAGTCAATCGCTCCCACTCCCCTAATCCCCAGAGGGCGGGGCTGCTGGATCCCCCTCCCCCACCTCTCCAGCACATCCGTCATCGCTCAGAATGGTCGCTAAAGAAAGGACTGTGTGTGTGTGTCTTGGAGGGGGGGCTGATTGGTTCCCTCTGAGTCGGGTGGTTTTTTGAAGACGTTTCATGACCCAACTAAGGAACATTATAAGTGCAAAGCGTTCGTTTATTATATGCCGATCAGCAGGAGGAGAGTTCTAGTCCTCCTTTAGGCATTCAAACCAGCTGGGATATTTCAGCCAACAATTAGAGGATGGTGAGTTCTAATTCTGCCTTAGGCAAAATAAGACAGCTGGGTGATTTTGGGCAAATTAGAAGGGACCTTGCAGGTCATCTAGTCCATCCCCAGCCCCTAAGCAGGAGACTCTGCACCATTTCTGACCAGGGGCAGTCGAAGGCATTCAACAAAGACCCTCCTGCCTTCCCCAAACTCCCCCCTCCCCTCGACCACCCAGGCCAGTCAATCGCTCCCACTCCCCTAATCCCCAGAGGGCGGGGCTGCTGGATCCCCCTCCCCCACCTCTCCAGCACATCCGTCATCGCTCAGAATGGTCGCTAAACAAAGTATTGTGTGTGTGTGTTGGGGGTGTGTGATTGGTGCTCACTGAGTCAAGTGGTTTTCTGGCAGACGTTGCATGAGCCAGCTAGGGAACATCGTCAGGGCTGAGGTGAGTGTGGGATTCAGCGATGAAGAGGAGGAAGGATCAAAGGTCGGAGAGAGGAGGGTCCGCTTATTATGTGCTCGTCTCTTGCCACTCACCAGGAGAGGGAGAGGTCTTGTCCCCCTTTATAGCCCATCACCAGGGGGCAGTGAGTTCGAGTCCCACTTTAGCACAAAGGGCAGCTGAATGTCTTTGAATGCTCTTTGCCCATCATGTGGGTTTCTGACAGTTGTGCCACTCAGGAAGTCCCATTTTTTAAAAAATAAATAAAAACACCTGCAATTGTACCAAGCAAAAGTAGGATATAAACCCCCCAAAAACAAGTTTTTTTTTAAAAAGAGAAGTTAAACTTGGAAGTGGATCTTCCCCAAATGTTTGTCATCCCGAGAATGAAAATATAAATATTATAACTTTCTCCAGTAAAATGTTGGTAGTCCTCACCATAGGCCATAATTGGAGTCCAGAGTTAAGATTACGGTGTGGAGGTTGTTAAGGAGCTCATTGAAAGACCGTACAGGGTTTTTATTGTTTATTTTTGGCAAGGGTCATTAAGCGAATCATGATTTTAAGTGAACCGATTGCCTGCAATGGACGTTTGTCCGAAGCCAGATGTAAAATGACATAAAATATCCTCAAATGACCACGAGATGCAGAAAATGGCGGCCGAGGCAGTTTGGTTGTCGAGTGTGCAGATGGCGATGCAACAAGGCTGTGTGTGTTTATGAGTTGAAACTTGGTCTTCAGGACCTTTTGGGTTGCTCCATCTTAGCTTTAAAGCATTCCTAAGTGACGGGTCGTAATTTGAGGATTACGGTCGCATGTCAAGGACTTAGCAAAGGCGACTCAAGATACCCCCCCCCTCCGACCTCCCCAGAAACCCTTCAGGTCCCAGGAAACACAAATGAAACCGTGACGACTATGAAGTGTTTATTGAACATTTATTAGCCACGACATGGCGGGGATGATGGGGAAAGGGGCTCTGGATCCCGGTTGGCGAAAAATGGCAGATGCCTCCTTATCCACCTGTGGTCAGAGGGAGGCTGCACCCCCGTAACTCAAATAAGCACCCTGTTCCCCTAAAACACAATCCTCCCCAAATCGTCTAGAAGCTGTTCCTTGTGAAGCCCAGAACGGCTCCCTTAATAGTTGGCCAGGACACAAGGGTCACATTGGAACTTGTGTCCATCACCATATCACCGTCGATGTCGATGGTGGTGTAGAATTTCTTGGAGCATTGCGCACTGTAGTACCCGATGAATGTTCGGGGGGCTGCTTCCTGCCTGCGACTTGGCCTTCTCCTCGCTGGTACCTCGGAAACGGCCCCTTCCGGAATCCCGTCAGGGACGCGCATGGGCGCATCAGGGAAAAAATCGGCCTCTGGAGACGGGATGCCGGCTGGGTTGTACGGAAGCTTTTGCGGTGTGCCCCTTCCATTGTGCATCTTTGGCAAGTGGCTTCTTTGGATCGGACGATGATGATTATAAGATAAAAGGTACAAGTATAAAAATAGTTATGAATACATGAAAGGGATACATATAAGAAAACAAAAACAATAGGACAGGAACGGTAAGCACGTTGGTGCGCTTATGCACTATTAAAATTTAAAATGATTGGTCCTTTTTCCCCGGTGGGGAACACAGACCAAGGGTTTTAAGGTGTCATCCTATACTTGCCTGGACTCCCACCTAGGACGTCCGCGAATGCCGTGACTGGCTCCTCCTCGATGCTCTCGTCTTGGTAGGCGAGGACGGCAGTCACTTCCAGACCCAGGACATCGAACCATTCTAAGCGGAGAAGGTTTGGCAGGTCTCCGTTCACCCGACAAAACTTTTAAATTTAATTTGGAAGGACCCCCTCCCCAGGACAGGGATGAGGATCCCTTGACGGTCCTTTAGCAATATTTTCTGTTGCTTTAGCTGTTCCTTGTAAAGCCCAGAACGGCCTTCTTAATAGTTGGCCAGGACACGAGGGTCATATACGAACTTGTGTCCACCACCATATCACACGGGGATCCGTCGATGTCGACGGTGGTGTGGAATTTCTTGGAGCATTGGGCGCTGTAGTAGTCGACGAACGTTTGGGGGGCTAGTTTGTGTCTGCAACTTGGTCGTCTCCTCGCTGGTGCCTCAGAAATGGTGCCTTCCGGAATCCCATCAGGGACGCACATGGACACGTCGGGGAAACAATCGGCCTCTGGAGAAAGGGTGCCGGCTGGGTTGCACGGCAAGGGTTTGCGGTGTGCCCCTTCCGTTGTGCATGTTTGGCAAGTGGCCTCTTTGGATCGGCCTGCTGCCCTGGGGGGATTGCCCCCACATGTGACACCAAAGAGGCGCCTCTCTCCCATTTCCGGATTCCCTGCCTCCTCTTCGGAACAAGTACGGTGGATTTTGTCACCCTTGGATGTATTGTCTCCATGTTCCATGCTCTTGTGATGCACGGTGGCCGCTCCGCCCGAGGGATGGCCGCTCCTTGATCTCCGAATGGTGGTGTCTGACCTCATGGGGGACTCACTCGCCTTGGCCTCGTCTAGGGTGGCTTGGAAGGTGAGATCAACCTGAGCCCTTAATAGCCTTCGTAGGCTTAAAACTTTTATACCCCCAAGGAGCCCCTCTCGCATCCTTTCCTCCTCCAGATGGCTGAATTTACAGTCTCCTGCCATTTCTCTCAGCGTTGCCACAAAGTCATAGACTGTCTCACTGCCTTTTTGATCCCTGGGGAGAAACTCATGTGACCAAGGCTGGTGCTGGGGGTGCATAATGTGCTCATAGCGTGTCCTGAAGCTCCCTCCCACAAACTGCCTGCACGTGTGTTGGTGCCGAGAGGCCTGTAGCGGTTTGGAAGACGTCCCGTCCACAGGAGCTCAGGAAAAACGCTCTTCTCCTCTTGTCCGATACAGCCAGACGGTCATTTGCTTCCCTGAAGACGTGAAATGGACCCATGTACGATCTCCAGTCTCCTTTCGCTGGGGGGGATGGAGCTGGCCGGGCGTGGGTGGCCATCTTGGAGTGGCCGAGGCAGGTTCTCCTCCCCTTGCTGCGGTGATGGTGGTGGCCGCTGGTGCCGCTGGGATGCCCAGCCTCAGTTCAGCCGCTTTGTGCTTTGATCTCTGCAGGGGCCCCCCTTCCTCGCCAGGGTTAAGTGGGGGTCGAATGAAGAGGCCGGGCCCTCAGCCGGTCAGAACAGCCCTCGATGGAGTCCGTTAAGGTGTAGGGGTGGTGCCTGCCCAACCGCTCCCTCCTTCCAAGATTATCCCTCCCCTCCCCAGGAAAATAGACCAATGATTTTAAATTGCTTCTTTTTCCCCCGCCCAGGAGGCGGACCGGCTTCACTCTTCATTAGCATATTAAGAAGGGACCTTGCAGGTCATCTAGTCCAACCCCAGCCTCTAAGCAGGAGACTCTGCACCATTTCTGACAAGGGGCAGTCCAAGGTCTTCAACAAAGACCCTCCTGCCTTCCCCAAGCTCCCCCCTCCCCTCGACCACCCAGGCCAGTCAATCGCTCCCACTCCCCTAATCCCCAGAGGGCGGGGCTGCTGGAGCCCCATCCCCGCCTCTCCAGCACGTCCGTCATCGCTCAGAATGGTCGGTAAAGAAATGATTATGTGTGTGTGTGTTGGGGGGGGGTGATTGGCGCCCTCTGAGTCAGGTAGTTTCTTGGCAGACGTTTCATGAGCCAGCTAGGGAACATCGTCAGGGCTAAGGGGAGTGTGGGGTTCAGTGATGAAGAGGAGCAAGGATCAAAGGTGGGAGAGAGGAGGGTCCGCTTATTATATGCTCGTCTCTTGCCACTCACCAGGAGAGGGCGGGGTCTAGTCCCACTTTTTAGACAATCACCAGGGGGCAGTGAGTTCGAGTCCCACTTTAGGACAAAGGGCAGCTGAATGTCTTGGATCAGGCGCTTTGCCCATCATGTGAGTTGCTGACGGTTGTGTCACCCAGGATGTCCCATTTTTAAAAAAAGAAATAGAAACACCCGCAGTTGTACAAAGCAAGAGTAGGAGATAAACCCAAAAATAAAAGGTTTTTTTTTAAAAGAGAAGTTAAACTTGGAAGTGGATCTTCCCCAAATTTTTTTCACCCCGAGAATATTTTAACTTTCTGCACTCAAATGTTAGTGGTCCTCACCTTAGACCATAAATTGAGTCCAGAATTAAGATTAAGGTGTGCAGGTTGTTAAGCAGCGCACCGAAAGACTGTACAGGGTTTTTATTGTTTATTTTTGGCAAGTGTCATTAAGCGAATCATGATTTTAAGTGATCCGATTGCCTGCAATGGATGTTTGTGGAAGGCAGGTGTAAGATGACGTAAAATAATCTCACATGTCCACGAGACGCAGAAAATGGCGGCCGAGGCAGTCTGGTTGTCAAGCGCGCAAATGGCGATGCGACAGGGCGTGTGTGTTTTTTTTGAGTCGAATCTTGGTCTTCTGGACCTTTTGGGGGGGGGCTCTGTCTTAGCTTCGAACCATTCCTAAGTAACCTGTCGTAAATTGAGGATTACGGTTCTATGTCGAGCACATAGCAAAGGCCACTCAACAACCCCCCCCCCCAACCTCCCCGGAAACCCTGCAGGCCCCAGGAGACACAAATGAAACCGTGACGATTGTGAAGTGTTTATTGAACCTTTATTAGCCACGACATGGCGGGGATGATGGGGAAAGGGGCTCTGGATCCCGGGTGGCGAAAAACCGCAGATGCCTCCTTATCCACCTGTGGCCAGAGGGAGGCTGCACCCCCGTAACTCAAAAAAAGCACCCCGTTCCCCTAAAACACAACCCTCCCCCCAACCTCTAGAAGGACAGTTTGCAGGGAAACAGACATGTGGGGAGGCAGCGATGCCAGGCAGCCCGTCTTGGATTCGAGAAACTGATGCGCCCAATTCTTAGAGGATTAGGGGATCCTTAGAGGAGGAGGAGGGAAGGGGCAGAACAAGGAACACGGGGCGATTTTAGACCCGTGTTTGGCAACCTGGACAATGTCACAAAGGTGGGCTTCAACCCCCAGGATTCCCCAGAGAGCCACCTTCAAATTGCCACGGTTGAAAAACCCGGTTTCAGATGTTCAGCTCATGCCTGGGAGGACCATCAAGCGAACTCACAGAGCTTCAGCCTCCCTGGAACATGCCGCCTTTTCCAAGCTTGGCCCCGTGAAGATGGATGGACTTCAACTCCCAGAATCCCCTAGCCAGGCGCCTGAGCTGCAACTCCCAGAATTCAATAGGTGGGCTTTTCTTCATTCAATTCAAGGCATATGAGAAATCTGGTGGCCAGGAATGGTGGTTTAAGGGAATTTGGCTTGCTGGGGATGCTGCAACGGTGGTTAGGTAAGAAACGTTGGTCCCAAGTCCCCTTTTTTCTCCGCCCCGTTGTAACTTCCAAGGGTCATTAAGGGAAATGTTGTAAGTCGAGGAGGAAGACTTTTGCGTATGCTAATGGAGAGTGAAGCCAAGGAACTATGATGTCAATCTGGTCTGTTTTCTAGGAGGGAAAAGAAATAATTTATTTGTTTTTATTTATTTATTCTTTCAAGAGATTATAAGATAAAAGGTAAGTATAAGTATAAAAATAGTTATGAATACATGAAAGGGATACATATAAGAAAACAAAAACAATAGGACAGGAACGGTAGGCACGTTGGTGCGCTTATGCACCATTTAAATTTAAAATGATTGGTCTTTTTTCCCCGGTGGGGGACACAGACCAAGGGTTTTAAGGTGTCACCCTATACTTGCCTGGACTCCCACTATGGACGTCCGCGAATGCCGTGACCGGCTCCTCCTCGATGCTCTCGTCTTGGTAGGCGAGGACGGCAGTCACTTCCAGACCCAGGACAACGAACCATTCTAAGCGGAGAAGGTTTGGCAGGTCTCCGTTCACCCGACAAAACTTTTAAATTTAATCTGGAAGGACCCCCTCCCCAGGACAGAGATGAGGATCCCTTGGTGGTCCTTTAGCACTATTTTCTGGGGCTTTAGCTGTTCCTTGTGAAGCCCAGAACGGCCTTCTTAATAGTTGGCCAGGACACAAGGGTCGTATACGAACTTGTGTCCACCACCATATCACACAGGGATCCCTCAATGTCGACGGTGGTGTGGAATTTCTTGGAGCATTGGGCGCTGTAGTAGTTGACAAACGTTTGTGGGGCTACTTTGTGCTTGCAACTTTGTTGTCTCCTCGCTGGTGCCTCAGAAACGGTGGGTTGCACGGCAAGGTTTTGCGGTGTGCCCGTTCCGTTGTGCATCTTGAGTAAGTGGCCTCTTTGGATCGGCCTGCTGCTCTGGGGGATTGCCCCCACATGTGACACCAAAGAGGCGACTCTCTCCCGTTCCTGGACTCCCTTCCTTCTCTTTGGAACAAGTGCGGTGGATTTTGTCACCCATGGCTGTATTGTGTCCGTATTCCATGCTCTCGTGATGCACGGTGTCCGCTCTGCCCGAGGGATGGCCACTCCTTGATATCCGAATGGCACTGTCTGACCTCATGGGGGACTCACTCGGTTTGGCCTCGTCTAGGGTGGCTTGGAACCTGAGATCAACCTGAGCCATTAATCATCTCCGTAGGCTTAAAACTTTTATACCTGCAAGGAGCCTCTCTCGCATCCTTTCCTCCTCCAGATCGCTGAATTGCAGTCGCCTGCCATTTCTCTCAGTGTTGCCACAAAGTCATAGACTGTCTCACTGCCTTTTTGATCCCTGGGGAGAAACTCATGTGACCAAGGCTGGTGCTGGGGGTGCATAATGTGCTCATAGCATGTCCTGAAGCTCCCTCCCACGAACTGCCTGCACGTGTGTTGGTGCTGAGAGGCCCATAGCCGTTTGGAAGACGTCCCCTCCACAGGAGCTCAGGAAAAACGCTCTTCTCCTCTTGTCCGATACTGAAGCCAGAAGGTAACTGGCTTCCCTGAAGACGTGAAATGGACCCATGTACGATCTCCAGTCTCCTTTCGCTGGGGGGGATGGAGCTGGCCGGGCGTGGATGGCGATCTTGGAGTGGCCGAGGCAGGTTCTCCTCCCCTTGCTGCGGTGATGGTGGTGGCCGCTGGTGCCGCTGGGATGCCCAGCCTCAGTTCAGCCGCTTTGTGCTTTGATCTCTGCAGGGGCCCCCTTCCTCGCCAGGGTTAAGTGGGGGTCGAATGAAGAGGCCGGGTCCTCAGCCGGTCAGAACAGCCCTCGATGGAGTCCGTTAAGGTGTAGGGGTGGTGCCTGCCCAACCGCTCCCTCCTTCCAAGATTATCCCTCCCCTCCCCAGGAAAAGAGACCAATGATTTCAACTTGTTTCTTTTTCCCCCGCCCAGAAGGCGGACCGGCTTCACTCTCCATTAGCAGATTAAGAAGGGACCTTGCAGGTCATCTAGTCCAACCCCAGCCTTTAAGCAGGAGACTCTGCACCATTTCTGACCAGGGGCAGTCCAAGGTCTTCAACAAAGACCCTCCTGCCTTCCCCAAGCTCCCCCCTCCCCTCGACCACCCAGGCCAGTCAATCGCTCCCACTCCCCTAATCCCCAGAGGCCTGGCCTGCTGGACCCCCTCCCCGCCTCTCCAGCACGTCCGTCATCGCTCAGAACGGTCGCTAAAGAAAGGATTGGGTGTGTGTCGGGGGGGGAGGTGATTGGTTCCCTCTGAGTCGGGTGATTTTCTGGCAGACGTTTCATGAGCCAGCTAGGGAACATCGTCAGGGCTCAGGGGAGTGTTGGGTTCAGCGATGAAGAGGAGCAAGGATCAAAGGTGGGAGAGAGGAGGGTCCGCTTATTATATGCTCGTCTCTTGCCACTCACCAGGAGAGGGAGAGGTCTAGTCCCCCTTTATAGCCCATCACCAGGGGGCAGTGAGTTCGAGTCCCACTTTAGCACAAAGGGCAGCTGAATGTCTTGGATCAGGCGCTTTGCCCATCACGTGAGTTGCTGACGGTTGTGTCTCCCAGGATGTCCCATTTTTTAAAAAAATAAATAAAAACACCTGCAATTGTACAAAGGAAAAGCAGGATATAAGCCCAAAACACCAAGGTTTTTTTAAAAAGAGAATTTAAACTTGAAAGTGGATCTTCCCCAAATTTTTGTCACCTCGAGAATGAAAATATCAATATTTTAACTTTCTCCACTCAGATGTTAGTAATGCTCACCTTAGGCCATAAATTGAGTCCAGAATTTCGATTAAGGTGTGCAGGTTTTTAAGCAGCTCACTGAAAGTCCCTACAGGGTTTTGATTTATTTTTTTTTGCAATGGTCATTAAGCGAATCATGATTTTAAGTGAACCGATTGCCTGAAATAGACGTTTGTCGGAAGGCAGATGTAAAATGACGTAAAATATCCTCACATGACCACGAGACGTAGAAAATGGCGGCCGAGGCAGTTTGGTTGTCGAATGCGCAAATGGCGATGCAACAAGGCTGTGTGTGTTTATGAGTTGAAACTTGGTCTTCTGGACCTTTTGGGGGGCTCCGTCTTAGCTTCGAACTATTCCTAAGTGACCGGTCATAAATTGAGGATTACGGTCGTACGTCGAGGACTTAGCAAAGGTTACTCAAGATACCCCACCCCACCCCAGGAAGCAACTATGGAAAGTTTATATGTTTTCCCATAGTAGCATGATACCTATTTGAAAAGTAATGTGTAAAATGTTTAAGATTTAAATTAATATTAATATAAACGATAGAATTGAATTGAGATGGATTGTTGTTTTAAACATATTATATATTCATAATTTTTTCTTTTTTTGAAAATATAGTGTGTAATTTTAGAAAGTACCAAGCAGAATCCGAATGGAAGGTATGTATTATATTAAGTATTATAATTTTAGGGGAAAGATATAAAGGCGTCATACTCCAATCAGTGATTACAGGAGAAATTTTGTTTAATGAGAAAAGATAATTGAGAGCTGAAACAGGACAGATATAGAATATAAGTATAATGATCTAAATTGAGATGAAATAAATAAAATAAAATTAAGAAAGTTAAATCGGGGAGAAGCTATATAGAAAATGTAGAATGGTAATAAGATATGGAATGGTATATAAAAATGAGCATGAACTTGAATTTGTATCTATACGAAGAGAGGTAACCCAGGATGAAGCTGCTTTCAAAAAAGATGTTTAATGTTTTTATTTTTTATGTTTTGTTTGTTTATGTTTGTTTTTAAAAATCAATTAAAAAAATTTTTTTTTAAAAAAAGATGCCCCCACAACCACCCCGGAAACCCTGGAGGCCCCAGGAGACACAAATGAAACCGTGACGATTGTGAAGTGTTTATTGAACATTTATTAGCCACGACATGGCGGGGATGATGGGGAAAGGGGCTCTGGATCCCGGGTGGTGAAAAACAGCAGATGCCTCCTTATCCACCTGTGGCCAGAGGGAGGCTGCATCCCCGTAACTTTATAGAAAGCACCCCGTTCCCCTAAAACACAACCCTCCCCCCAACCTTAAGAAGGACAGTTTGCAGGGAAACAGACATGTGGGGAGGCAGCGATGCCAGGCAGCCCGTCTTGGATTCGAGAAACAGATGCGCCCAATTCTTAGAGGATTAGGGGATCCTTAGCGGAGGCGGGAAGGGGCAGAACAAGGAACACGGGGCGATTTTAGACCCGTGTTTGGCAACCTTGACAATGTTACAAAGGTGGGCTTCAACCCCCAGGATTCGCCAAAGAGCCACCTTCAAATTGCCACGGTTGAAAAACCCGGTTTCAGATGTTCAGCTCATGCCTGGGGGGACCATCAAGCGAACTCACAGAGCTTCAGCCTCCCTGGAACATGCCGCCTTTTCCAAGCTGGGCCCCGTGAAGATGGATGGACTTCAACTCCCAGAATCCCCTAGCCAGGCGCCTGAGCTGCAACTCCCAGAATTCAATAGGTGGGCTTTTCTTCATTCAATTCAAGGCATATGAGAAATCTGGTGGCCAGGAATGGTGGTTTAAGGGAAATTGGCTTGCTGGGGAGGCTTCAACGGTTGTTAGGTAAGAAACGTTGGTCCCAAGTCCCCTTTTTTCTCCGTCCCGTTGTAACTTCCAAGGGTCATTAAGGGAAATGTTGTAAGTCGAGGAGGAAGACTTTTGCGTATGCTAATGGAGAGTGAAGCCAAGGAACTATGATGTCAATCTGGTCTGTTTTCTAGGAGGGAAAAGAAATAATTTATTTGTTTTTATTTATTTATTCTTTCAAGAGATTTTAAGATAACAGGAACAAGTATAAAAATAGTTATGAATACATGAAAGGGATATATATAAGAAAACGGTAGGGACGTTCGTGCGCTTATGCACCATTTAAATTTAAAATGATTGGTCTTTTTTCCCCGGTGGGGGACACAGACCAAGGGTTTTAAGGTGTCATCCTATACTTGCCTGGACTCCCACCTAGGACGTCCGCGAATGCCGTGACCGGCTCCTCCTCGATGCTCTCGTCTTGGTAGGCGAGGACGGCAGTCACTTCCAGACCCAGGACAACGAACCATTCTAAGCGGAGAAGGTTTGGCAGGTCTCCGTTCACCCGACAAAACTTTTAAATTTAATTTGGAAGGACCCCCTCCCCAGGACAGGGATGAGGATCCCTTGGTGGTCCTTTAGCACTACTTTCTGGGGCTTTAGCTGTTCCTTGTGAAGCCCAGAACGGCTTTCTTAACAGTTGGCCAGGACACGAGGGTTGTATACGAACTTGTGTCCACCACCATATCACACAGGGATCCCTCAATGTCGACGGTGGTGTGGAATTTCTTGGAGCATTGGGCGCTGTAGTAGTTGACGAACGTTTGGGGGGCTACTTTGTGTTTGCAACTTTGTCGTCTCCTCGCTGGTGCCTCAGAAACGGTGCCTTCCGGAATCCATCAGGGACGCACATGGACACGTCGGGAAACAATCGGCCTCTGGAGACAGGGTGCCGGCTGGTTGCACGGCAAGGGTTTGCGGTGTGCCCCTTCCTTGTGCATCTTTGGCAAGTGGCGTCTTTGGATCGGCCTGCTGCTCTGGGGGATTGCCCCCACATGTGACACCAAAGAGGCGCCTCTCTCCCATTTCCGGACTCCCTGCCTCCTCTTCGGAACGAGTGCGGTGGATTTTGTCACCCTTGGATGTATTGTCTCCATGTTCCATGCTCTCGTGATGCACGGTGGCCGCTCTGCCCGAGGGATGGCCGCTCCTTGGTCTCCGAATGGCGGTGTCTGACCTCATGGGGGACTTTCTCGCCTTTGCCTCGTCTAGGGTGGCTTGGAACCTGAGATCAACCTGAGCCCTTAATCGCCTTCGTAGGCTTAAAACTTTTATACCCCCAAGGAGCCTCTCTCACATCCTTTCCTCCTCCAGATCGCTGAATTGCAGTCGCCTGCCATTTCTATCAGGGATGCCACAAAGTCATAGACTGTCTCACTGCCTTTTTGATCCCTGGGGAGAAACTCATGTGACCAAGGCTGGTGCTGGGGGTGCATAATGTGCTCATAGCGTGTCCTGAAGCTCCCTCCCACGAACTGCCTGCACGTGTGTTGGTGCCGAGAGGCCTGTAGCGGTTTGGAAGACGTCCCGTCCACAGGAGCTTAGGAAAAACGCTCTTCTCCTCTTGTCCGATACTGCCAGAAGATCACTGGCTTCCCTGAAGACGTGAAATGGACCCATGTACGATCTCCAGTCTCCTTTCGCTGGGGGGGACGGAGCTGGCCGGGCGTGGGTGGCCATCTTGGAGTGGCCGAGGCAGGTTCTCCTCCCCTTGCTGCGGTGATGGTGGTGGCCGCTGGTGCCGCTGGGATGCCCAGCCTCAGTTCAGCCGCTTTGTGCTTTGATCTCTGCAGGGGCCCCCCTTCCTCGCCAGGGTTAAGTGGGGGTCGAATGAAGAGGCCGGGTCCTCAGCCGGTCAGAACAGCCCTCGATGGAGTCCGTTAAGGTGTAGGGGTGGTGCCTGCCCAACCGCTCCCTCCTTCCAAGATTATCCCTCCCCTCCCCAGGAAAATAGACCAATGATTTTAACTTGTTTCTTTTTCCCCCGCCCAGAAGGCGGACCGGCTTCACTCTTCATTAGCATATTAAGAAGGGACCTTGCAGGTCATCTAGTCCAACCCCAGCCTTTAAGTAGGAGACTCTGCACCATTTCTGACCAGGGGCAGTCCAAGGTCTTCAACAAAGACCCTCCTGCCTTCCGCAAGCTCCCCCCTCCCCTCGACCACCCAGGCCAGTCAATAGCTCCCACTCCCCTAATCCCCAGCCGCAGCCCAGGACGATCCATCCAAGCCATGCTCACCCAGATCAAACACCACCAAGGCGGGTTTTCTGCACATCGCCTGCGTCTCTACGGGGTCCGCTGAGGGAGGAAAGAGGGGACAGGATCGGCGCAGCCACTGAGGGGCTTTCCAGCGCCCAGAGCAAAAGATTGCGTGCAAAAGGCAGGTTGCAAAGCCTTGAGGGCGTCAGCTTTGTTGCAATGCAGGGTGATCCTCAGTAGATCCTAAAAGCCAAACAGGAAAGTCCTGATCTCTTGGCTCCCCCCGCCGGCCAGAAAGCTTGCAGCCTTGCAGGTCATCTAGTCCAACCCCAGCCTTTAGGCAGAAGACTCTGCACCATTTCTGACCAGGGGCAGTCGAAGGCATTCAACAAAGACCCTCCTGCCTTCCCCAAACTCCCCCCCCTCGACCACCCAGGGCATTCAGTCAATCGCTCCCACTCCCCTAATCCCCAGAGGGCGGGGCTGCTGGATCCCCCTCCCCCACCTCTCCAGCACATCCGTCATCGCTCAGAATGGTCGCTAAAGAAAGGACTGTGTGTGTGTGTCTTGGAGGGGGGGCTGATTGGTTCCCTCTGAGTCGGGTGGTTTTTTGAAGACGTTTCATGACCCAACTAAGGATCATTATCAGTGCAAAGCGTTCGTTTATTATATGCCGATCAGCAGGAGAGCAAGAGTTCTAGTCCTGCTTTAGGCATTCAAGCCAGCTGGGAAATTTCAGCCAACAACTAGAGGATGGTGAGTTCTAATTCTACCTTAGGCAAAATAAGACAGGTGGGTGATTTTGGGCAAATCAGAAGGGACCTTGCAGGTCATCTAGTCCATCCCCAGCCCCTAAGCAGGAGACTCTGCACCATTTCTGACCAGGGGCAGTCCAAGGTCTTCAACAAAGACCCTCCTGCCTTCCCCAAACTCCCCCCTCCCCTCGACCACCCAGGCCAGTCAATCGCTCCCACTCCCCTAATCCCCAGAGGGCGGGGCTGCTGGATCCCCCTCCCCCGCCTCTCCAGCACATCCGTCATTGCTCAGAATGGTCGCTAAACAAAGTATTGTGTGTGTGTGTTGGGGGTGTGTGATTGGTGCTCACTGAGTCAGGTGGTTTTCTGGCAGACGTTGCATGAGCCAGCTAGGGAACATCGTCAGGGCTGAGGGGAGTGTGGGATTCTTCGATGAAGAGGAGCAAGGATCAAAGGTCGGAGAGAGGAGGGTCCGCTTATTATATGCTCGTCTCTTGCCACTCACCAGGAGAGGGCGAGTTCTAGTCCCCCTTTATAGCCCATCACCAGGGGGCATTGAGTTCGAGTCCCACTTTAGGACAAAGGGCAGCTGAATGTCTTGGATCAGGCGCTTTGCCCATCATGTGAGTTGCTGACGGTTGTGTCACCCAGGATGTCCCATTTTTAAAAAAAGAAATAGAAACACCCGCAGTTGTACAAAGCAAGAGTAGGAGATAAACCCAAAAATAAAAGGTTTTTTTTAAAAGAGAAGTTAAACTTGGAAGTGGATCTTCCCCAAATTTTTTTCACCCCGAGAATATTTTAACTTTCTTCACTCAAATGTTAGTGGTCCTCACCTTAGACCATAAGTTGAGTCCAGAATTAAGATTAAGGTGTGCAGGTTGTTAAGCAGCGCACCGAAAGACTGTACAGGGTTTTTATTGTTTATTTTTGGCAAGCGTCATTAAGCGAATCATGATTTTAAGTGATCCGATTGCCTGCAATGGACGTTTGTGGAAGGCAGGTGTAAGATGACGTAAAATAATCTCACATGTCCACGAGACGCAGAAAATGGCGGCCGAGGCAGTCTGGTTGTCAAGCGCGCAAATGGCGATGCGACAGGGCGTGTGTGTTTAGCACACTAAAGAAAGGATTGTGTTTTTGAGTGAGGAGGGAGGTGATTGGTTCCCTTTGAGTCGGGTGGTTTTCTGTCAGACGTTTCATGAGCCAGCTAGGGAACATCGTCAGTGCTAAGGGTAGTGGGGGTTTAAGGAGGAGGAGGAAGAGGGAGGGAGGAAGAAGAGGAGAAGGGAGCGGTGAATAAAGAGAGGAGGAGGAGAAGTGTGGAGTCTGTGGAACTCTCTGAGCTGGGTGGATTTTTTGAAGACGTTTCATGACCCAACTAAGGAACATTATCAGTGCAAAGCCTTCGTTTATTATATGCCGATCAGCGGAGAAGGAGAGTTCTAGTCCTGCTTTAGGCATTCAAGCCAGCTGGGATATTTCAGCCAACAACTAGAGGATGGTGAGTTCTATTTCTACCTTAGGCAAAAAAAGAGAGCTGGGTGATTCTGGGCAGATCAGAAGGGACCTTGCAGGTCATCTAGTCCATCCCCAGCCCCTAAGCAGGAGACTCTGCACCATTTCTGACAAGGGGCAGTCCAAGGTCTTCAACAAAGACCCTCCTGCCTTCCCCAAACTCCCCCCTCCCCTCGACCACCCAGGACAGTAAGTTGTTCCCACTCCCCTAATCCCCAGAGGGCGGGACTGCTGGAGCCCCCACGGCCTCTCCAGCACGTCCGTCATCGCTCGGAATGGTCGCTAAAGAAAGGATTGTGTGTGTGTGTCGGGGGGGGGGGGGGTGATTGGTGCTCTCTGAGTTGGGTGGTTTTCTGGCAGACGTTTCATGAACCAGCTAGGGAACATTGTCAGGGCTGAGGGGAGTGTGAGGTTCAGCAATGAAGAGGAGGAAGGATCCAGGTAGGAGAGAGGAGGGTCCGCTTATTATATGCTCGTCTCTTGCCACTCAGCCGGAGAGGGCGAGTTCTAATCACCTTTTATAGCCAAACACCAGGGGGCAGTGAGTTCGAGTCCCACTTTAGCACAAAGGGCAGCTGAATGTCTTGGATCTGGCGCTTTGCCCATCACGTGAGTTGCTGACGGTTGTGTCACCCAGGATGTCCCATTTTTTAAAAAAATAAATAAAAACACCTGCAATTGTACAAAGCAAAAGCAGGATATAAGCCCCAAAAAACCAAGGTTTTTTTAAAAAGAGAATTTAAACTTGGAAGTGGATCTTCCCCAAATTTTTGTCACCTCGAGAATGAAAATATCAATATTTTAACTTTCTCCACTCAAATGTTAGTAATCCTCACCTTAGGCCATAAATTGAGTCCAGAATTTCGATTAAGGTGTGCAGGTTTTTAAGCAGCGCACCGAAAGACCGTAGAGGGTTTTGATTTATTTATTTTTTGCAATGGTCATTAAGCGAACCATGAGGTTAAGTGAACCAATTGCCTGCAATGGACGTTTGTCGGGTGCCAGATGTGAGATGATGTAAAATATCCTCACATGACCACGAGACGCAGAAAATGGCGGCCGAGGCAGTTTGGTTGTCGAACGCGCAAATGGCGATGCAATAAGGCGTGTGTACGTTTGTGAGTTGAAACTTGGTCTTCTGGACCATCTGGGGGGGCTCCGTCTTAGCTTCGAACCATTCCTAAGTGACCGGTCATAAATTGAGGATTATGGTCGTACATCGAGGACTTAGCAAAGGTTACTCAATATATCCCACCCACCCCAGGAAGCAACTATGGAAAGTTTATATGTGTTCCCATAGTAGCATGATACCTATTTGAAAAGTAATGTGTAAAATGTTAAAGATTTAAATGAATATTAATATAAACGATAGAATTGAATTGAGATGGATTGTTGTTTTAATCATATTATATATTCATAATTTTTTCTTTTTTAAAAATATAGTGTGTAATTTTAGAATGTACCAAGCAGAATCCGAATGGAAGGTATGTATTATATTAAGTATTATAATTTTAGGGGAAAGATATAAAGGCGTCATACTCCAATCAGTGATTACAGGAGAAATTTTGTTTAATGAGAAAAGATAATAGAGAGCTGAAACAGGACAGATATAGAATATAAGTATAATGATCTGACTTGAGATGAAATAAATAAAATGAAATTAAGAAAGTTAAATCGGGGAGAAGCTATATAGAAAATGTAGAATGGTAATAAGATATGGAATGGTATATAAAAATGAGCATGAACTTGAATTTGTATCTATACGAAGAGATGTAACCCAGGATGAAGCTGCTTTCAAAAAAAGATGTTTTATGTTTTTATTTTTTATGTTTTGTTTGTTTATGTTTGGTTTTAAAAATCAATAAAAAAATTTTTTTTTTAAAAAAAAGATACCCCCACAACCACCCTGGAAACCCTGGAAGCCCCAGGAGACACAAATGAAACCGTGACGATTGTGAAGTGTTTATTGAACATTTATTAGCCACGACATGGCGGGGATGATGGGGAAAGGGGCTCTGGATCCCGGGTGGCGAAAAACAGCAGATGCCTCCTTATCCACCTGTGGCCAGAGGGAGGCTGCACCCCCGTAACTCAAAAAAAGAACCCGGTTCCCCTAAAATACAACCCTCCCCCCAACCTCTAGAATGACAGTTTGCAGGGAAACAGACATGTGGGGAGGCAGCGATGCCAGGCAGCCCGTCTTGGATTCGAGAAACAGATGCGCCCAATTCTTAGAGGATTAGGGGATCCTTAGAGGAGGAGGAGGGAAGGGGCAGAACAAGGAACACGGGCGATTTTAGACCCGTGTTTGGCAACCTGGACAATGTCACAAAGGTGGGCTTCAACCCCAGGATTCCCCAGAGAGCCACCTTCAAATTGCCAGGGTTGAAAAACCCGGTTTCAGATGTTCAGCTCATGCCTGGGGGACCATCAAGCGAACTCACAGAGCTTCAGCCTCCTGGAACATGCCGCCTTTTCCAAGCTTGGCCCCGTGAAGATGGATGGACTTCAACTCCCAGAATCCCTAGCCAGGCGCCTGAGCTGCAACTCCCAGAATTCAATAGGTGGGCTTTTCTCCATTCAATTCAAGGCATTTGAGAAATCCGGTGGCTAGGAATGGTGGTTTAAGGGAATTTGGCTTGCTGGGGATGCTGCAACGGTGGTTAGGTGTGAAACGTTGGTCCCAAGTCCCCTTTTACTCCGCCCGTTGTAACTTCCAAGGGTCATTAAGGGAAATGTTGTAAGTCGAGGAGGAAGACTTTTGCGTATGCTAATGGAGAGTGAAGCCAAGGAAGTATGATGTCAATCTGGTCTGTTTTCTAGGAGGGAAAAGAAATAATTTATTTGTTTTTATTTATTTATTTTGACAAAAGATTATTAGATAAAAGGTACAAGTATAAAAATAGTTATGAATACATGAAAGGGATACATATAAGAAAACAAAAACAATAGGACAGGAACGGTAGGCACGTTGGTGCGATTATGCACCATTTAAATTTAAAATGATTGGTCTTTTTTCCCCGGTGGGGGACACAGACCAAGGGTTTTAAGGTGTCACCCTATACTTGCCTGGACTCCCACCTAGGACGTCCGCGAATACCGTGACCGGCTCCTCCTCGATGCTCTCGTCTTGGTAGGCGAGGACGGCAGTCACTTCCAGACCCAGGACATCGAATCATTCTTAGCGGAGAAGGTTTGGCAGGTCTCCGTTCACCCGACAAAACTTTTAAATTTAATTTGGAAGGACCCCCTCCCCAGGACAGGGATGAGGATCCCTTGATGGTCCTTTTGTGAAGCCCAGAACGGCCTTGTTAACAGTTGGCCAGAACACGAGGGTCGTATACGAACTTGTGTCCACCACCATATCACCCAGTGATCCCTCAATGTCGACGGTGGTGTGGAATTTCTTGGAGCATTGGGCGCTGTAGTAGTTGACGAACGTTTGGGGGGCTACTTTGTGCTTGCAACTTTGTTGTCTCCTAGCTGGTGCCTCAGAAACGGTGCCTTCCAGAATCCCATCAGGGACGCACATGGACACGTCGGGGAAACAATCGGCCTCTGGAGACAGGGTGCCGGCTGGGTTGCACGGCAAGGGTTTGCGGTGTGCCCCTTCCTGTGCATCTTTGGCAAGTGGCGTCTTTGGATCGGCCTGCTGCTCTGGGGGGATTGACCCCACATGTGACACCAAAGAGGCGCCTCTGTCCCGTTTCCGGACTCCCTGCCTCCTCTTTGGAACGAGTACGGTGGATTTTGTCACCCTTGGATGTATTGTGTCCATGTTCCATGCTCTCGTGATGCACGGTGGCCCCTCCGCCCGATGGATGGCCGGTCCTTGATCTCCGAATGGTAGTGTCTGACCTCATGGGGGGCTCACTCGCCTTGGCCTTTTCTAGGGTGGAAAGAGACAGAAATGAAACCGTGACGATTTATTTATTCTGTCAGGAGATTATAAGATAACAGGTACAAGTATAAAAATAGTTATGAATACATGAAACGGATACATATAAGAAAACGGTAGGCACGTTGGTGCGCTTATGCACCATTTAAATTTAAAATGATTAGTCTATTTTTCCCCGGTGGGGGACACAGACCAAGGGTTTTAAGGTGTCACCCTATACTTGCCTGGACTCCCACCTAGGACGTCCGCAAATGCCGTGACCGGCTCCTCCTCGATGCTCTTGTCTTGGTAGGCGAGGACGGCAGTCACTTCCAGACCCAGGACATCGAACCATTCTAAGCGGAGAAGGTTTGGCAGGTCTCCGTTCACCCGACAAATCTTTTAAATTTAATTTGGAAGGACCCCCTCCCCAGGACAGAGATGAGGATCCCTTGACGGTCCTTTAGCACTATTTTCTGGGGCTTTAGCTGTTCCTTGTGAAGCCCGGAACGGCCTTGTTAATAGTTGGCCAGGACACAAGGGTCGTATACGAACTTGTGTGCACCACCACATCACCATCGATGTCAATGGTAGTGTGGAATTTCTTGGAGCATCTCACGCTGTAGTAGCCGATGAACGTTTGGGGGTCCACCTCGTGTCTTCGACTTGCCCTTTTCCCCGCTGGTGCCTCAGAAATGGCGCCTTCTGGAATCCCGTCAGGGACGCACATGGCCGCGTCAGGGAAGCTGGCTGGTTTGCACGAGAAGCCTTTGTGGTGTGTCCTTTCCATTCACATCTTTGGCAAATGGTTTCTCTGGATCGGCATTCTGCTCTGAGGGTTTGCCCCTACATGCAGCAGCAAACAGGGGCCTCTCTCCCATTTCCGGATTCCCTGCCTCCTCTTCGGAATGAGTGCGGTGGATTTCATCACCCTTGGATGTATCGTCTCCATGTTCCATGCTCTCGTGATGCACGGTGGCTGCTCCGCCCGAGGGATGGCCGCTCCTTGATCTCCGAATGGCAGTGTCTGACCTCATGGGGGACTCACTTGGTTTGGCCCCGTCTAGGGTGGCTTGGAACCTGAGATCAACCTGAGCCCTTAATCGCCTTCGTAGGCTTAATTCTTTTATACCCGCAAGGAGCCTCTCTCGCATCCTTTCCTCCTCCAGATGGCTGAATTTACAGTCTCCTGCCATTTCTCTCAGCGTTGCCACAAAGTCATAGACTGTCTCACTGCCTTTTTGATCCCTGGGGAGAAACTCATGTGACCAAGGCTGGTGCTGGGGGTGCATAATGTGCTCATAGCGAGTCCTGAAGCTCCCTCCCACGAACTGCCTGCATGTGTGTTGGTGCCGAGAGGCCTGTAGCGGTTTGGAAGACGTCCCGTCCACAGGAGCTTAGGAAAAACGCTCTTCTCCTCTTGTTCGATACTCCTAGAAGGTCACTGGCTTCCCTGAAGACGTGAAAAGGACCCATGTACGATCTCCAGTCTCCTCCCGCTGGGGGGGATGGAACTGGCCGGGCGTGGGTGGCCATCTTGGAGTGGCCGAGGCAGGTTCTCCTCCCCTTGCTGCGGTGATGGTGGTGGCCGCTGGTGCCGCTGGGATGCCCAGCCTGAGTTCAGCCGCTTTGTGCTTTGATCTCTGCAGGGGCCCCCTTCCTCGCCGGGGTTAAGTGGGGGTCGAATGAAGAGGCCAGGTCCTCAGCCGGTCAGAACAGCCCTCGATGGAGTCCGTTAAGGTGTAGGGGTGGTGCCTGCCCAACCGCTCCCTCCTTCCAAGATTATCCCTCCCCTCCCCAGGAAAATAGACCAATGATTTTAACTTGTTTCTTTTTCCCCCGCCCAGAAGGCGGACCGGCTTCACTCTTCATTAGCATATTAAGAAGGGACCTTGCAGGTCATCTAGTCCAACCCCAGCCTTTAGGCAGAAGACTCTGCACCATTTCTGACCAGGGGCAGTCCAAGGTCTTCAACAAAGACCCTCCTGCCTTCCGCAAGCTCCCCCCTCCCCTCGACCACCCAGGCCAGTCAATAGCTCCCACTCCCCTAATCCCCAGCCGCAGCCCAGGACGATCCATCCAAGCCACGCTCACCCAGATCAAACACCACCAAGGCGGGTTTTCTGCACATCGCCTGCGTCTCTACGGGGTCCGCTGAGGGAGGAAGGAGGGGACAGGATCGGCGCAGCCACTGAGGGGCTTTCCAGCGCCCAGAGCAAAAGATGGCGTGCAAAAGGCAGGTTGCAAAGCGTTGAGGGCGTCAGCTTTGTTGCAACGCAGGGTGACCCTCAGTAGATCCTAAAAGCCAAACAGGAAAGTCCTGATCTCTTGGCTCCCCCACTGGCCAGAAAGCTTGCAGCCTTGCAGGTCATCTAGTCCAACCCCAGCCTTTAGGCAGAAGACTCTGCACCATTTCTGACCAGGGGCAGTCGAAGGCATTCAACAAAGACCCTCCTGCCTTCCCCAAACTCCCCCCTCCCCTCGACCACCCAGGCCATTCAGTCAATCGCTCCCACTCCCCTAATCCCCAGAGGGCTGGGCTGCTGGATCCCCCTCCCCCACCTCTCCAGCACGTCCGTCATCGCTCGGAATGGTCGCTAAAGAAAGGATTGTGTGTGTGTGTCGGGGGGGGGGGGTTTGGTGCTCACTGAGTCAGGTGGTTTTCTGGCAGACGTTTCATGACCCAGCTAGGGAACATCGTCAGGGCTGAGGGGAGTGTGAGGTTCAGCGATGAAGAGGAGGAAGGATCCAGGTAGGAGAGAGGAGGGTCCGCTTATTATATGCTCGTCTCTTGCCACTCAGCCGGAGAGGGCGAGTTCTAATCACCTTTTGTAGCCAAACAGCAGGGGGCAGTGAGTTCGAGTCCCACTTTAGCACAAAGGGCAGCTGAATGTCTTGGATCTGGCGCTTTGCCCATCACGTGAGTTGCTGACGGTTGTGTCACCCAGGATGTCCCATTTTTTAAAAAAATAAATAAAAACACCTGCAATTGTACAAAGCAAAAGCAGGAGATAAACCCAAAAAACCAAGGTTTTTTTAAAAAGAGAATTTAAACTTGGAAGTGGATCTTCCCCAAATTTTTGTCATCTCAAGAATGAAAATATCAATATTTTAACTTTCTCCACTCACATGTTAGTAATCCTCACCTTAGGCCATAAATTGAGTCCAGAATTTCAATTAAGGTGTGCAGGTTTTTAAGCAGCGCACCGAAAGACCGTAGAGGGTTTTGATTTATTTATTTTTTTTCAATGGTCATTAAGCGAACCATGAGGTTAAGTGAACCAATTGCCTGCAATGGACGTTTGTCGGGTGCCAGATGTGAGATGATGTAAAATATCCTCACATGACCACGAGACGCAGAAAATGGCGGCCGAGGCAGTTTGGTTGTCGAGCTCGCAAATGGCGATGCAATAAGGCGTGTGTACGTTTGTGAGTTGAAACTTGGTCTTCTGGACCATCTGGGGGGGCTCTGTCTTAGCTTCGAACCATTCCTAAGTGACCGGTCATAAATTGAGGATTATGGTCGTACATCGAGGACTTACCTAAGGTTACTCAATATATCCCACCCACCCCAGGAAGCAACTATGGAAAGTTTAGATGTGTTCCCATAGTAGCATGATACCTATTTGAAAAGTAATGTGTAAAATGTTTAAGATTTAAATGAATATTAATATAAACGATAGAATTGAATTGAGATGGATTGTTGTTTTAATCATATTATATATTCATAATTTTTTCTTTTTTAAAAATATAGTGTGTAATTTTAGAATGTACCAAGCAGAATCCGAATGGAAGGTATGTATTATATTAAGTATTATAATTTTAGGGGAAAGATATAAAGGCGTCATACTCCAATCAGTGATTACAGGAGAAATTTTGTTTAATGAGAAAAGATAATAGAGAGCTGAAACAGGACAGATATAGAATAGAAGTATAATGATCTAAATTGAGATGAAATAAATAAAATAAAATTAAGGAAGTTAAATCGGGAAGAAGCTATATAGAAAATGTAGAATGGTAATAAGATATGGAATGGTATATAAAAATGAGCATGAACTTGAATTTGTATCTATACGAAGAGATGTAACCCAGGATGAAGCTGCTTTCAAAAAAGATGTTTTATGTTTTTATTTTTTATGTTTTGTTTGTTTATGTTTGGTTTTAAAAATCAATAAAAAAAATTTTTTTTTTTTAAAAAAAGATACCCCCACAACCACCCTGGAAACCCTGGAAGCCCCAGGAGACACAAATGAAACCGTGACGATTGTGAAGTGTTTATTGAACATTTATTAGCCACGACATGGCGGGGATGATGGGGAAAGGGGCTCTGGATCCCGGGTGGCGAAAAACCGCAGATGCCTCCTTATCCACCTGTGGCCAGAGGGAGGCTGCACCCCCATAACTTTAAAAAAAGCACCCTGTTCCCCTAAAACATAATCCTCCCCCCAACCTCTAGGAGCTGTTCCTTGTGAAGCCCAGAATGGCCTTCTTAATACTTGGCCAGGACACGAGGGTCATATACGAACTTGTGTCCACCACCGTATCACACGGGGATCCGTCGATGTCGACGGTGGCGTGGAATTTCTTGGAGCATTGGGCGCTGTAGTAGCTGACGAACGTTTGGTGAGCTAGTTTGTGTCTGCAACTTGGTCGTCTCCTCGCTGGTGCCTCCGAAATGGCGCCCTCTGAAATCCCGTCAGGGACGCACATGGCCGCGTCGGGGAAACAATCGGCCTCTGGAGGCGGGATACCGGCTGGGTTGTACGGAAGCTTTTGCGGTGTGCCCCTTCCGTTGTGCATCTTTGGCAAGTGGCTTCTTTGGATCGGCATGCCGCTCTGGGCGGATTGCCGCAACACGGGGCACCAAAGAGGCGCCTCTCTCCCGTTTCCGGACTCCCTGCCTCCTCTTCGGAACAAGTGCGGTGGATTTCATCACCCTACGATGTATTGTCTCCATGTTACATGCTCTAGTGATGCACGGTGGCCGCTCCGCCTGAGGGATGGCCGCTCCTTGGTCTCCGAATGGCGGCGGCTGACCTCATGGAGGACTCTCTCGCCTTGGCCTTTTCTAGGGTGGAAAGAGACACAAATGAAACAGTGATGATTTTAAAGTGTTTATTGAACGTTTATTAGCCACGACATGGCGGGGATGATGGGGAAAGGGGCTCTGGATCCCGGTTGGCGAAAAACGGCAGATGCCTCCTTATCCACGTGTGGCCAGAAGGAGGCTGCATTCACAACTCAAAAAAAGCACCCTGTTCCCCTAAAACACAACCCTCCCCCCAACCTCTAGAAGGACAGTTTGCAGGGAAACAGACATGTGGGGAGGCAGCGATGCCAGGCAGCCCGTCTTGGATTCGAGAAACAGATGCGCCCAATTCTTAGAGGATTAGGGGATCCTTAGAGGAGGAGGAGGGAAGGGGCAGAAAAAGGAACACGGGGCGATTTTAGACCCGTGTTTGGCAACCTTGACAATGTCACAAAGGTGGGCTTCAACCCCCAGGATTCCCCAGAGAGCCACCTTCAAATTGCCAAGGTTGAAAAACCCGGTTTCAGATGTTCAGCTCATGCCTGGGAGGACCATCAAGCGAACTCACAGAGCTTCAGCCTCCCTGGAACATGCCGCCTTTTCCAAGCTGGGCCCCGTGAAGATGGATGGACTTCAACTCCCAGAATCCCCTAGCCAGGCGCCTGAGCTGCAACTCCCAGAATTCAATAGGTGGGCTTTTCTCCATTCAATTCAAGGCATATGAGAAATCCGGTGGCCAGGAATGGTGGTTTAAGGGAATTTGGCTTGCTGGGGATGCTGCAACGGTTGTTAGGTATGAAACGTTGGTCCCAAGTCCCCTTTTTTCTCCGCGCCGTTGTAACTTCCAGCGGTCATTACGCGAAATGTTGTAAGTCAAGGAAGAAGACTGTTGCATATGCTAATGGAGAGTGAAGCCAAGGAACGATGATCTCAATCTGGTCCGTTTTCTGGGAGGGAAAAGAAATAATTTATTTGTTTTTATTTATTTATTCTTTCAAGAGATTATAAGATAAAAGGTAAGTATAAGTATAAAAATAGTTATGAATACATGAAAGGGATACATATAAGAAAACAAAAACAATAGGACAGGAACGGTAAGCACGTTGGTGCGCTTATGCACCATTTAAATTTAAAATGATTGGTCTTTTTTCCCCGGTGGGGGACACAGACCAAGGGTTTTAAGGTGTCACCCTATACTTGCCTGGACTCCCACTATGGACGTCCGCGAATGCCGTGACCGGCTCCTCCTCGATGCTCTCGTCTTGGTAGGCGAGGATGGCAGTCACTTCCAGACCCAGGACAACGAACCATTCTCAGCAGAGAAGGTTTGGCAGGTCTCCGTTCACCCGACAAAACTTTTAAATTTAATTTGGAAGTACCCCCTCCCCAGGACAGGGATGAGGATCCCTTGATGGTCCTTTTGTGAAGCCCAGAACAACCTTGTTAATAGTTGGCCAGGACACGAGGGTCATATACGAACTTGTGTCCACCACCATATCACCCAGTGATCCCTCAAGGTCGACGGTGGTGTGGAATTTCTTGGAGCATTGGGCGCTTAGTAGTTGACGAATGTTTGTGGGGCTACTTTGTGTTTGCAACTTTGTCGTCTCCTAGCTGGTGCCTCAGAAACGGTGCCTTCCGGAATCGCATCAGGGATGCACATGGACACGTCGGGGAAACAATCGGCCTCTGGAGACAGGGTGCCGGCTGGGTTGCATGGCAAGGGTTTGCGGTGTGCCCCTTCCTGTGCATCTTTGGCAAGTGGCGTCTTTGGATCGGCCTGCTGCTCTGGGGTGATTGTCCCCACATGTGACACCAAAGAGGCGCCTCTCTCCCATTTCCGGACTCCCTGCCTCCTCTTTGGAACAAGTGCGGTGGATTTTGTCACCCACGGCTGTATTGTCTCCATGTTCCATGCTCTTGTGATGCACGGTGGCCGCTCTGCCCGAGGGATGGCCACTCCTTGATCTCCGAATGGTGGTGTGTGACCTCATGGAGTACTCACTCGCCTTGGCCTTGTCTAGGGTGGCTTGGAACCTGAGATCAACCTGAGCCATTAATCGCCTTCGTAGGGTTAAAACTTTTACACCCGCAAGGAGCCCCTCTCGCATCCTTTCCTCCTCCAGATCGCTGAATTGCAGTGCCTGCCATTTCTATCAGGGATGCCACAAAGTCATAGACTGTCTCACTGCCTTTTGATCCCTGGGGAGAAACTCATGTGACCAAGGCTGGTGCTGGGCGTGCATAATGTGCTCATAGCATGTCCTGAAGCTCCCTCCCACGAACTGCCTGCACGTGTGTTGGTGCCAGAGGCCTGTAGCCGTTTGGAAGACGTCCCGTCCACAGGAGCTCAGAAAAACGCTCTTCTCCTCTTGTCCGATACTGAAGCCAGAAGGTCACTGGCTTCCCTGAAGACGTGAAATGGGCCCATATACGATCTCCAGTCTCCTCCGCTGGGGGATGGAGCTGGCCGGGCGTGGGTGGCCATCTTGGAGTGGCCGAGGCAGGTTCTCCTCCCCTTGCTGCGGTGATGGTGGTGGCCGCTGGTGCCGCTGGGATGCCCAGCCTCAGTTCAGCCGCTTTGTGCTTTGATCTCTGCAGGGGCCCCCCACTTCCTCGCCAGGGTTAAGTGGGGGTCGAATGAAGAGGCCAGGTCCTCAGCCGGTCAGAACAGCCCTCGATGGAGTCCGTTAAGGTGTAGGGGTGGTGCCTGCCCAACCGCTCCCTCCTTCCAAGATTATCCCTCCCCTCCCCAGGAAAATAGACCAATGATTTCAACTTGTTTCTTCCCCCACGCCCAGGAGGCGGACTGGCTTCACTCTTCATTAGCATATTAAGAAGGGACCTTGCAGGTCATCTAGTCCAACCCCAGCCTTTAAGTAGGAGACTCTACACCATTTCCGACAAGGGGCAGTCCAAGGTCTTCAACAAAGACCCTCCTTCCTTCCCCAAGCTCCCCCCTCCCCTCGACCACCCAGGCCAGTCAATCGCTCCCACTCCCCTAATCCCCAGAGGGCGGGGCTGCTGGATCCCCCTCCCCCACCTCTCCAGCACATCCGTCATCGCTTAGAATGGTCGCTAAAGAAAGGACTGTTTGTGTGTGTCTTGGAGGGGGGGCTGATTGGTTCCCTCTGAGTCGGGTGGTTTTTTGAAGACGTTTCATGACCCAACTAAGGAACATTATCAGTGGAAAGCGTTCGTTTATTATATGCCGATCAGCAGGAGAGCAAGAGTTCTAGTCCTGCTTTAGGCATTCAAGCCAGCTGGGATATTTCAGCCAACAACTAGAGGATGGTGAGTTCTATTTCTACCTTAGGCAAAAAAAGAGAGCTGGGTGATTCTGGGCAGATCAGAAGGGACCTTGCAGGTCATCTAGTCCAACCCCAGCCCCTAAGCAGGATACTCTGCCCAACCGCTCCCTCCTCCCAAGATTATCCCTCCCTCCCCAGGAAAATAGACCAATGATTTTAAATTGCTTCTTTTTCCCCGCCCAGGAGGCGGGCCGGCTTCACTCTTCATTAGCATATTAAGAAGGGACCTTGCAGGTCATCTAGTCCAACCCCAGCCTTTAAGTAGGAGACTCTACACCATTTCCGACAAGGGGCAGTCCAAGGTCTTCAACAAAGACCCTCCTTCCTTCCCCAAGCTCCCCCCTCCCCTCGACCACCCAGGCCAGTCAATCGCTCCCACTCCCTAATCCCCAGAGGGCGGGGCTGCTAGATCCCCCTCCCCCACCTCTCCAGCACATCCGTCATCGCTCAGAATGGTCGCTAAAGAAAGGACTGTGTGTGTGTGTGTTGGGGGGGGTGATTGGTTCCCTCTGAGTCGGGTGGTTTTTTGAAGACGTTTCATGAGCCAGCTAGGGAACATCGTCAGGTCTAAGGGGAGTGTGGGGTTCAGTGATGAAGAGGAGCAAGGATCAAAGGTGGGAGAGAGGAGGGTCCGCTTATTATATGCTCGTCTCTTGCCACTCACCAGGAGAGGGCGGGGTGTAGTCCCACTTTTTAGACAATCACCAGGGGGCAGTGAGTTCGAGTCCCACTTTAGGACAAAGGGCAGCTGAATGTCTTGGATCAGGCGCTTTCCCCATCATGTGAGTTGCTGACGGTTGTGTCACCCAGGATGTCCCATTTTTAAAAAAAGAAATAGAAACACCCGCAGTTGTAAAAAGCAAGAGTAGGAGATAAACCCAAAAATAAAAGGTTTTTTTTTAAAAGAGAAGTTAAACTTGGAAGTGGATCTTCCCCAAATTTTTTTCACCCCGAGAATATTTTAACTTTCTGCACTCAAATGTTAGTGGTCCTCACCTTAGACCATAAGTTGAGTCCAGAATTAAGATTAAGGTGTGCAGGTTGTTAAGCAGCGCACCGAAAGACTGTACAGGGTTTTTATTGTTTATTTTTGGCAAGTGTCATTAAGCGAATCGTGATTTTAAGTGATCCGATTGCCTGCAATGGATGTTTGTGGAAGGCAGGTGTAAGATGACGTAAAATAATCTCACATGTCCATGAGACGCAGAAAATGGCGGCCGAGGCAGTCTGGTTGTCAAGCGCGCAAATGGCGATGCGACAGGGCGTGTGTGTTTTTTTTGAGTCGAATCTTGGTCTTCTGGACCTTTTGGGGGGGGGCTCTGTCTTAGCTTCGAACCATTCCTAAGTAACCTGTCGTAAATTGAGGATTACGGTTATATGTCGAGCACATAGCAAAGGCCACTCAACAACCACCCCCCGCCACCTCCCCTGAAACCCTGCAGGCCCCAGGAGACACAAATGAAACCCTGACAATTGTGAAGTGTTTATTGAACATTTATTTGCCACGACATGGCGGGGATGATGGGGAAAGGGGCTCTGGATCCCGGGTGGCGAAACACAGCAGATGCCTCCTTATCCACCTGTGGCCAGAGGGAGGCTGCACCCCCGTAACTCAAAAAAAGCACCCCGTTCCCCTAAAACACAATCCTCCCCCCAACCTCTAGAAGGACAGTTTGCAGGGAAACAGACATGTGGGGAGGCAGCGATGCCAGGCAGCCCGTCTTGGATTCGAGAAACAGATGCGCCCAATTCTTAGAGGATTAGGGGATCCTTGGAGGAGGAGGGGGGAAGGGGCAGAACAAGGAACACGGTGCGATTTTAGACCCGTGTTTGGCAACCTGGACAATGTCACAAAGGTGGGCTTCAACCCCCAGGATTCCCCAGAGAGCCACCTTCAAATTGCCAGGGTTGAAAAACCCGGTTTCAGATGTTCAGCTCATGCCTGGGAGGTCCATCAAGCGAACTCACAGAGCTTCAGCCTCCCTCGAACATGCCGCCTATTCCAAGCTTGGCCCCGTGAAGATGGATGGACTTCAACTCCCAGAATCCCCTAGCCAGGCGCCTGAGCTGCAACTCCCAGAATTCAATAGGTGGGCTTTTTTCAGTTCAATTCAAGGCATATGATAAATCCGGTGTCCAGGAATGCTGGTTTAAGGGAATTTGGCTTGCTGGGGATGCTGCAACGGTGTTTAGGTATGAAACGGTGGTCCCAAGTCCCCTTTTTTCTCCGCGCCGTTGTAACTTCCAAGGGTCATTAAGGGAAATGTTGTAAGTCGAGGAGGAAGACTTTTGTGCATGCTAATGGAGAGTGAAGCCAAGGAACTATGATGTCAATGTGGTCTGTTTTCTAGGAGGGAAAAGAAATAATTTATTTATTTTTGTTTATTTATTCTTTCAAGAGATTATAAGATAAATGGTAGAAGTATAAAAATACTTACGAATGCATGAAATGAATACATATAAGAAAACAAAAAACAATTGGACAGGAACGGTAGGGACGTTCGTGCGCTTATGCACCATTTAAATTTAAAATGATTGGTCTTTTTTCCGTGGTGGGGGACACAGACCAAGGGTTTTAAGGTGTCACCCTATACTTGCCTGGACTCCCACCTAGGACGTCCGCGAATGCCGTGACTGTCTCCTCCTCGATGCTCTCGTCTTGGTAGGCGAGGACGGCAGTCACTTCCAGACCCAGGACATCGAACCATTCTAAGCGGAGAAGGTTTGGCAGGTCTCCATTCACCCGACAAAACTTTTAAACTTAATTTGGAAGGACCCCCTCCCCAGGACAGGGATGAGGATCCCTTGACGGTCCTTTAGCACTTCTTTCTGGGGCTTTAACTGTTCCTTGTAAAGCCCAGAACGACCTTCTTAATAGTTGGCCAGGACACAAGGGTCGTATACGAACTTGTGTCCACCACCATATCACCGTCGATGTCGATGGTGGTGTAGAATTTCTTTGAGCATTGCGCACTGTAGTATCCGACGAACGTTTGGGGGGCTACCTCGTTTCTACGACTTGCCCTCTTCCTCGCTGGTGCCTCGGAAACGATGCCTTCCGGAATCCCATCAGGGACGCACATGGACACGTTGGGGAAACAATCGGCCTCTGGAGGTGGGATGCCGGCTGGGTTACACGGCAAGGGTTTGCGGTGTGCCTCTTCCTTTGTGCATCTTGGGCAAGTGGCATCTTTGGATCGGCCTGCTTCTCTGGGGGGGATTGCCCCCACATGTGACACCAAAGAGGCGCCTCTGTCCCGTTTCCGGATTCCCTGCCTCCTCTTCGGAACGAGTACAGTGGATTTCGTCACCCTTGGATGTATTGTCTCCATGTTCCATGCTCTCGTGATGCACGGTGGCCGCTCCGCCCGAGGGATGGCCGGTCCTTGATCTCCGGATGGCGGTGTCTGACCTCATGGAGGACTTACTCGCCTTGGCCTCGTCTAGGGTGGCTTGGAACCTGAGATCAAGCTGAGCCATTAATCGCCTCCGTAGACTTAAAACTTTTATACCCCCAAGGAGCCCCTCTCGCATCCTTTCCTCCTGCAGATCGCTGAATTGCAGTCGCCTGCCATTTCTCTCAGCGTTGCCACAAAGTCATAGACTGTCTCACGGCCTTTTTGATCCCTGGGGAGAAACTCATGTGACCAAGGCTGGTAATGGGGGTGCATAATGTGCTCATAGCGAGCCCTGAAGCTCCCTCCCACGAACTGCCTGCACGTGTGTTGGTGCCGAGAGGCCCGTAGCCGTTTGGAAGACGTCCCGTCCACAGGAGCTCAGGAAAAACGCTCTTCTCCTCTTGTTCGATACTCCTAGAAGGTCACTGGCTTCCCTGAAGACGTGAAAAGGACCCATGTACGATCTCCAGTCTCCTTTCGCTGGGGGGGATGGAACTGGCCGGGCGTGGGTGGCCATCTTGGAGTGGCCGAGGCAGGTTCTCCTCCCCTTGCTGCGGTGATGGTGGTGGCCGCTGGTGCCGCTGGGATGCCCAGCCTCAGTTCAGCACCTTTGTGCTTTGATCTCTGCAGGGCCCCCCCTTCCTCGCCAGGGTTAAGTGGGGGTCGAATGAAGAGGCCGGGTCCTCAGCCGGTCAGAACAGCCCTCGATGGAGTCCGTTAAGGTGTAGGGGTGGTGCCTGCCCAACCGCTCCCTCCTTCCAAGATTATCCCTCCCCTCCCCAGGAAAATAGACCAATGATTTCAACTTGTTTCTTCCCCCACGCCCAGAAGGCGGACCGGCTTCACTCTTCATTAGCATATTAAGAAGGGACCTTGCAGGTCATCTAGTCCAACCCCAGCCTTTAAGCAGGAGACTCTACACCATTTCTGACAAGGGGCAGTCCAAGGTCTTCAACAAAGACCCTCCTTCCTTCCCCAAGCTCCCCCCTCCCCTCGACCACCCAGGCCAGTCAATCGCTCCCACTCCCCTAATCCCCAGAGGGCGGGGCTGCTGTATCCCCCTCCCCCACCTCTCCAGCACATCCGTCATCGCTCAGAATGGTCGCTAAAGAAAGGACTGTGTGTGTGTGTGTTGGGGGGGGGGTGATTGGTGCCCTCTGTGTCAGGTAGTTTCTTGGCAGACGTTTCATGAGCCAGCTAGGGAACATCGTCAGGTCTAAGGGGAGTGTGGGGTTCAGTGATGAAGAGGAGAACGGATCAAAGGTGGGAGAGAGGAGGGGCCACTTATTATATGCTCGTCTCTTGCCACTCACCAGGAGAGGGCGGGGTCTAGTCCCACTTTTTAGACAATCACCAGGGGGCAGTGAGTTCGAGTCCCACTTTAGGACAAAGGGCAGCTGAATGTCTTGGATCAGGCGCTTTGCCCATCATGTGAGTTGCTGACGGTTGTGTCACCCAGGATGTCCCATTTTTAAAAAAAGAAATAGAAACACCCGCAGTTGTACAAAGCAAGAGTAGGAGATAAACCCAAAAATAAAAGGTTTTTTTTAAAAGAGAAGTTAAACTTGGAAGTGGATCTTCCCCAAATTTTTTTCACCCCGAGAATATTTTAACTTTCTGCACTCAAATGTTAGTGGTCCTCACCTTAGACCATAAGTTGAGTCCAGAATTAAGATTAAGGTGTGCAGGTTGTTAAGCAGCGCATCGAAAGACTGTACAGGGTTTTTATTGTTTATTTTTGGCAAGCGTCATTAAGCAAATCATGATGTTAAGTGATCCGATTGCCTGCAATGGACGTTTGTGGAAGGCAGGTGTAAGATGACGTAAAATAATCTCACATGTCCACGAGACGCAGAAAATGGCGGCCGAGGCAGTCTGGTTGTCAAGCGCGCAAATGGCGATGCGACAGGGCGTGTGTGTTTAGCACACTAAAGAAAGGATTGTGTTTTTGAGTGAGGAGGGAGGTGATTGGTTCCCTTTGAGTCGGGTGGTTTTCTGTCAGACGTTTCATGAGCCAGCTAGGGAACATCGTCAGTGCTAAGGGTAGTGTGGGGTTTAAGGAGGAGGAGGAAGAGGGAGGGAGGAAGAAGAGGAGAAGGGAGCGGTGAATAAAGAGAGGAGGAGGAGAAGTGTGGAGTCTGTGGAACTCTCTGAGCTGGGTGGATTTTTTTGAAGACGTTTCATGACCCAACTAAGGAACATTATCAGTGCAAAGCCTTCGTTTATTATATGCCGATCAGCAGGAGAAGGAGAGTTCTAGTCCTGCTTTAGGCATTCAAGCCAGCTGGGATATTTCAGCCAACAACTAGAGGATGGTGAGTTCTATTTCTACCTTAGGCAAAAAAAGAGAGCTGGGTGATTCTGGGCAGATCAGAAGGGACCTTGCAGGTCATCTAGTCCATCCCCAGCCCCTAAGCAGGAGACTCTGCACCATTTCTGACAAGGGGCAGTCCAAGGTCTTCAACAAAGACCCTCCTGCCTTCCCCAAACTCCCCCCTCCCCTCGACCACCCAGCCCAGTCAATCGCTCCCACTCCCCTAATCCCCAGAGGGGGGGGCTGCTGGATCCCCCTCCCCCACCTCTCCAGCACATCCGTTGTCGCTAAAGAAAGTATTGTGTGTGTGTGTCGGGGGGGGCTGATTGGTGCTCACTGAGTCAGCTGGTTTTCTGGCAGACGTTTCATGACCCAGCTAGGGAACATTGTCAGGGCTGAGGGGAGTGTGAGGTTCAGCAATGAAGAGGAGGAAGGATCCAGGTAGGAGAGAGGAGGGTCCGCTTATTATATGCTCGTCTCTTGCCACTCAGCCGCAGAGGGCGAGTTCTAATCACCTTTTATAGCCAAACACCAGGGGGCAGTGAGTTCGAGTCCCACTTTAGCACAAAGGGCAGCTGAATGTCTTGGATCTGGCGCTTTGCCCATCACGTGAGTTGCTGACGGTTGTGTCACCCAGGATGTCCCATTTTTTAAAAAAAATAAATAAAAACACCTGCAATTGTACAAAGCAAAAGCAGGATATAAGCCCAAAAAACCAAGGTTTTTTTAAAAAGAGAATTTAAACTTGGAAGTGGATCTTCCACAAATTTTTGTCACCTCGAGAATGAAAATATCAATATTTTAACTTTCTCCACTCAAATGTTAGTAATCCTCACCTTAGGCCATAAATTGAGTCCAGAATTTCAATTAAGGTGTGCAGGTTTTTAAGCAGCGCACCAAAAGACCGTAGAGGGTTTTGATTTATTTATTTTTTGCAATGGTCATTAAGCGAACCATGAGGTTAAGTGAACCAATTGCCTGCAATGGACGTTTGTCGGGTGCCAGATGTGAGATGATGTAAAATATCCTCACATGACCACGAGACGCAGAAAATGGCGGCCGAGGCAGTTTGGTTGTCGAACGCGCAAATGGCGGTGCAATAAGGCATGTGTACCTTTGTGAGTTGAAACTTGGTCTTCTGGACCATCTGGGGGGCTCCGTCTTAGCTTCTAACCATTCCTAAGTGACTGGTCATAAATTGAGGATTATGGTCGTACATCGAGGACTTAGCTAAGGTTACTCAAGATATCCCACCCACCCCAGGAAGCAACTATGGAAAGTTTATATGTGTTCCCATAGTAGCATGATACCTATTTGAAAAGTAATGTGTAAAATGTTAAAGATTTAAATGAATATTAATATAAACGATAGAATTGAATTGAGATGGATTGTTGTTTTAATCATATTATATATTCATAATTTTTTCTTTTTTAAAAATATAGTGTGTAATTTTAGAATGTACCAAGCAGAATCCGAATGGAAGGTATGTATTATATTAAGTATTATAATTTTAGGGGAAAGATATAAAGGCGTCATACTCCAATCAGTGATTACAGGAGAAATTTTGTTTAATGAGAAAAGATAACAGACAGCTGAAACAGGACATAGAAAGAGTATAAGTATAATGATCTGAATTGAGATGAAATAAATAAAATTAAGAAAGTTAAATCGGGGAGAAGCTATATAGAAAATGTAGAATGGTAATAAGATATGGAATGGTATATAAAAATGAGCATGAACTTGAATTTGTGTCTGTACGAAGAGATGTAACCCTGGATGAAGTTACTTTCAAAAAATATGTTTTATGTTTTTATTTTTTTAAGTTTTGTTTGTTTATGTTTGTTTTTAAAAATTAATTAAAAATTTTTTTTTAAAAAAAAAAAACATACCCCCCACAATCACCCCGGAAAACCTGCGGGCCCCAGGAGACACAAATGAAACCGTGACGATTGTGAAGTGTTTATTGAACATTTATTAGCCACGACATGGCAGGGATGATGGGGAAAGGGGCTCTGGATCCCGGGTGGCGAAAAACAGCAGATGCCTCCTTATCCACCTGTGGCCAGAGGGAGGCTGCACCCCCGTAACTCAAAAAAAGGCACCCCGTTCCCCTAAAAAATAATCCTCCCCCCAACCGCTAGAAGCTGTTCCTTGTGAAGCCCAGAATGGCCTTCTTAATAGTTGGCCAGGACACGAGGGTCATATCCCAAATTGTGTCCACCACCATATCACACGGGGATCCCTCAATGTCAACGGTGGCGTGGAATTTCTTGGAGCATTGCGCACTGTAGTACCCGACAAATCTTTGGGGGTCTATTTCGTGTCTGCAACTTGGTCGTCTCCTCGCTGGTGCCTCAGAAACGGTGCCTTCCGGAATCCCATCAGGGACGCACATGGACACGTCGGGGAAACAATCAGCCTCTGGAGGCGGGATGCCGGCTGGGTTGCACGGCAAGGGTTTGCGGTGTGCCTCTTCCTTGTGCATCTTGGGCAAGTGGCGTCTTTGGATCGGCCTGCTGCTTGGTTTTCTGGAGCTGTTGTCCTATTTTTGAAGACGTTTCATGACCCAACTAAGGAACATTATCAGTGGAAAGCGTTCGTTTATTATATGCTGATCGGCAGGAGAGCAAGAGTTCTAGTCCTGCTTTAGGCATTCAAGCCAGCTGGGAAATTTCAGCCAACAACTAGAGGATGGTGAGTTCTAATTCTACCTTAGGCAAAATAAGACAGGTGGGTGATTTTGGGCAAATCAGAAGGGACCTTGCAGGTCCTCTAGTCCATCCCCAGCCCCTAAGCAGTAGACTCTGCACCATTTCTGACCAGGGGCAGTCCAAGGTCTTCAACAAAGACCCTCCTGCCTTCCCCAAACTCCCCCCTCCCCTCGACCACCCAGGCCAGTCAATCGCTCCCACTCCCCTAATCCTCAGAGGGGGGGGCTGCTGGATCCCCCTCCCCGCCTCTCCAGCACATCCGTCATCGCTCAGAACGGTCGCTAAACAAAGGATTGGGTGTGTGTTGGGGGGGGAGGTGATTGGTGCTCACTGAGTCAAGTGGTTTTCTGGCAGACGTTGCATGAGCCAGCTAGGGAACATCGTCAAGGCTAAGGGGAGTTTGGGGTTCAGTGATGAAGAGGAGCAAGGATCAACGGTAGGAGAGAGGAGGGTCCGCTTATTATATGCTCGTCTCTTGCCACTCACCAGGAAACGGCGAGTTCTAGTCCCCCTTTATAGCCAATCACCAGGGGGCAGTGAGTTCGAGTGCCACTTTAGCACAAAGGGCAGCTGAATGTCTTGGATCTGGCGCTTTGCCCATCACGTGAGTTGCTGACGGTTGTGTCACCCAGGATGTCCCATTTTTAAAAAAAGAAATAGAAACACCCGCAGTTGTACAAAGCAAGAGTAGGAGATAAACCCAAAAATAAAAGGTTTTTTTTAAAAGAGAAGTTAAACTTGGAAGTGGATCTTCCCCAAATTTTTTTCACCCCGAGAATATTTTAACTCTCTGCACTCAAATGTTAGTGGTCCTCACCTTAGACCATAAATTGAGTCCAGAATTAAGATTAAGGTGTGCAGGTTGTTAAGCAACCCACCGAAAGACCGTACAGGGTTTTTATTGTTTATTTTTGGCAAGCGTCATTAAGCGAATCGTGATTTTAAGTGATCCGATTGCCTGCAATGGACGTTTGTGGAAGGCAGGTGTAAGATGACGTAAAATAATCTCACATGTCCACGAGACGCAGAAAATGGCGGCCGAGGCAGTCTGGTTGTCAAGCGCGCAAATGGCGATGCGACAGGGCGTGTGTGTTTAGCACACTAAAGAAAGGATTGTGTTTTTGAGTGAGGAGGGAGGTGATTGGTTCCCTTTGAGTCGGGTGGTTTTCTGTCAGACGTTTCATGAGCCAGCTAGGGAACATCGTCAGGGCTAAGGGTAGTGTGGGGTTTAAGGAGGAGGAGGAAGAGGGAGGGAGGAAGAAGAGGAGAAGGGAGCGGTGAATAAAGAGAGGAGGAGGAGAAGTGTGGAGTCTGTGGAACTCTCTGAGCTGGGTGGATTTTTTTGAAGACGTTTCATGACCCAACTAAGGAACATTATCAGTGCAAATCCTTCGTTTATTATATGCCGATCAGCAGGAGAAGGAGAGTTCTAGTCCTGCTTTAGGCATTCAAGCCAGCTGGGATATTTCAGCCAACAACTAGAGGCTGGTGAGTTCTATTTCTACCTTAGGCAAAAAAAGAGAGCTGGGTGATTCTGGGCAAATCAGAAGGGACCTTACAGGTCATCTAGTCCATCCCCAGCCCCTAAGCAGGAGACTCTGCACCATTTCTGACAAGGGGCAGTCCAAGGTCTTCAACAAAGACCCTCCTGCCTTCCCCAAACTCCCCCCTCCCCTCGACCACCCAGGCCAGTCAATCGCTCCCACTCCCCTAATCCCCAGAGGGCGGGGCTGCTGGATCCCCCTCCCCCACCTCTCCAGCACATCCGTCATCGCTCAGAATGGTCGCTAAAGAAAGGACTGTGTGTGTGTGTCTTGGAGGGGGGGCTGATTGGTTCCCTCTGAGTCGGGTGGTTTTTTGAAGACGTTTCATGACCCAACTAAGGAACATTATCAGTGGAAAGCGTTCGTTTATTATATGCTGATCGGCAGGAGAGCAAGAGTTCTAGTCCTGCTTTAGGCATTCAAGCCAGCTGGGAAATTTCAGCCAACAACTAGAGGATGGTGAGTTCTAATTCTACCTTAGGCAAAATAACACAGCTGGGTGATTTTGGGCAGATCAGAAGGGACCTTGCAGGTCCTCTAGTCCATCCCCAGCCCCTAAGCAGTAGACTCTGCACCATTTCTGACCAGGGGCAGTCCAAGGTCTTCAACAAAGACCCTCCTGCCTTCCCCAAACTCCCCCCTCCCCTCGACCACCCAGGCCAGTCAATCGCTCCCACTCCCCTAATCCTCAGAGGGGGGGGCTGCTGGATCCCCCTCCCCGCCTCTCCAGCACATCCGTCATCGCTCGGAATGGTCGCTAAAGAAAGGATTGTGTGTGTGTGTTGGGGTGGGGGGTGATTGGTGCTCACTGAGTCAAGTGGTTTTCTGGCAGACGTTTCATGAGCCAGCTAGGGAACATCGTCACGGCTGAGGGGAGTGTGGGATTCAGCGATGAAGAGGAGCAAGGATCAAAGGACGCAGAGAGGAGGGTCCACTTATTATGTGCTCGTCTCTTGCCACTCACCAGGAGAGGGAGAGGTCTTGTCCCCCTTTATAGCCCATCACCAGGGGGCAGTGAGTTCGAGTCCCGCTTTAGCACAAAGGGCAGCTGAATGTCTTTGATCAGGCGCTTTGCCCATCACGTGAGTTGCTGACGGTTGTGCCACTCAGGAAGTCCCATTTTTTAAAAAATAAATAAAAACACCTGCAATTGTACCAAGCAAAAGTAGGATATAAACCCCACAAAACAAGTTTTTTTAAAAAAGAGAAGTTAAACTTGGAAGTGGATCTTCCCCAAATTTTTGTCATCCCGAGAATGAAAATATAAATATTATAACTTTCTCCAGTAAAATGTTGGTAGTCCTCACCATAGACCATAATTGGAGTCCAGAGTTAAGATTACGGTGTGGAGGTTGTTAAGGAGCTCATTGAAAGACCGTACAGGGTTTTTATTGTTTATTTTTGGCAAGGGTCATTAAGCGAACCATGATTTTAAGTGAACCGATTGCCTGCAATGGACGTTTGTCGGGTGCCAGATGTAAAATGACGTAAAATATCCTCGCAGGACCACGAGATGCAGAAAATGGCGGCCGAGGCACTTTGGTTGTCGAGTGTGCAGATGGCGATGCAACAAGGCTGTGTGTGTTTATGAGTTGAAACTTGGTCTTCAGGACCTTTTGGGGGGCTCCATCTTAGCTTTAAAGCATTCCTAAGTGACGGGTCGTAAATTGAGGATTACGGTCGCATGTCAAGGACTTAGCAAAGGCGACTCAAGATATCCCCCCCCCCCCGACCTCCCCGGAAACCCTGCAGGCCCCAGGAGACACAAATGAAACCGTGACGACTATGAAGTGTTTATTGAACATTTATTAGCCACGACATGGCGGGGATGATTGGGAAAGGGGCTCTGGATCCCGGTTGGCGAAAAACGGCAGATGCCTCCTTATCCACCTGTGGCCAGAGGGAGGCTGCACCCCCGTAACTTTAAAAAATCCACCCCGTTCCCCTAAAACACATTCCTCCCCAAATCGTCTAGGAGCTGTTCCTTGTGAAGCGCAGAACGGCCCCCTTAATAGTTGGCCAGGACACAAGGGTCACATTGGAACTTGTGTCCATCACCATATCACCGTCGATGTCGATGGTGGTGTAGAATTTCTTGGAGCATTGCGCACTGTAGTACCCGATGAATGTTCGGGGGGCTGCTTCCTGCCTGCGACTTGTCCTTCTCCTCGCTGGTACCTCGGAAACGGCCCCTTCCGAAATTCCGTCAGGGACGCACATGGGCGCATCGGGGAAAAAATCGGCCTCTGGAGACGGGATGCCGGCTGGGTTGTACGGAAGCTTTTGCGGTGTGCCCCTTCCGTTGTGCATGTTTGGCAAGTGGCCTCTTTGGATCGGCCTGCTGCCCTGGGGGGATTGCCCCCACATGTGACACCAAAGAGGCGCCTCTCTCCCATTTCCGGATTCCCTGCCTCATCTTCGGAACAAGTGTGGTGGATTTCATCACCCTTGGATGTATTGTGTCCGTCTACCATGCTCTTGTGATGCACGGTGGCTGCTCTGCCCAAGGGATGGCCGTTCCTTTGATCTCCGAATGGTGGTGTCTGACCTCATGGAGGACTCACTCGCCTTGGCCTCGTCTAGGGTAGCTTGGAACCTGAGATCAACCTGAGCCATTAATCGCCTTCGTAGGCTTAAAACTTTTATACCCGCAAGGAGCCCCTCTCGCATCCTTTCCTCCTCCAGATCGCTGAATTTACAGTCGCCTGCCATTTCTCTCAGCGTTGCCACAAAGTCATAGACTGTCTCACTGCCTTTTTGATCCCTGGGGAGAAACTCATGTGACCAAGGCTGGTGCTGGGGGTGCATAATGTGCTCGTAGCATGTCCTGAAGCTCCCTCCCACGAACTGCCTGCACGTGTGTTGGTGCCGAGAGGCCCGTAGCCATTTAGTAGATGTCCCGTCCACAGGAGCTCAGGAAAAACGCTCTTCTCCTCTTGTTCGATACAGCCAGACGGTCATTTGCTTCCCTGAAGACGTGAAAAGGACCCATGTACGATCTCCGGTCTCCTTTCGCTGGGGGGGATGGAGCTGGCCGGGCGTGGGTGGCCATCTTGGAGTGGCCGAGGCAGGTTCTCCTCCCCTTGCTGCGGTGATGGTGGTGGCCGCTGGTGCCGCTGGGATTACCAGCCTCAGTTCAGCCGCTTTGTCCTTTGATCTCTGCAGGGGCCCCCTTCCTCGCCGGGGTTAAGTGGGGGTCGAATGAAGAGGCCAGGCCCTCAGCCGGTCACGACAGCCCTCGATAGAGTCCGTTAAGGTGTAGGGGTGGTGCCTGCCCAACCGCTCCCTCCTTCCAAGATTATCCCTCCCCCCCCCCCAGGAAAATAGACCAATGATTTTAAATTGCTTCTTTTTCCCCCGCCCAGGAGGCGGACCGGCTTCACTCTTCATTAGCATATTAAGAAGGGACCTTGCAGGTCATCTAGTCCAACCCCAGCCTCTAAGCAGGAGACTCTGCACCATTTCTGACAAGCGGCAGTCCAAGGTCTTCAACAAAGACCCTCCTGCCTTCCCTAAGCTCCCCCCTCCCCTCGACCACTCAGGCCAGTCAATCGCTCCCACTCCCCTAATCCCCAGAGGGCGGGGCTGCTGGATCCCCCTCCCCCACCTCTCCAGCACATCCGTCATTGCTCAGAATGGTCACTAAAGAAAGGACTGTTTGTGTGTGTCTTGGAGGGGGGGCTGATTGGTTCCCTCTGAGTCGGGTGGTTTTTTGAAGACGTTTCATGAGCCAGCTAGGGAACATCGTCAGGGCTAAGGGGAGTGTGGGGTTCAGTGATGAAGAGGAGCAAGGATCAAAGGTGGGAGAGAGGAGGGTCCGCTTATTATATGCTCGTCTCTTGCCACTCACCAGGAGAGGGCGGGGTGTAGTCCCACTTTTTAGACAATCACCAGGGGGCAGTGAGTTCGAGTCCCACTTTAGGACAAAGGGCAGCTGAATGTCTTGGATCAGGCGCTTTGCCCATCATGTGAGTTGCTGACGGTTGTGTCACCCAGGATGTCCCATTTTTAAAAAAAGAAATAGAAACACCCGCAGTTGTACAAAGCAAGAGTAGGAGATAAACCCAAAAATAAAAAGTTTTTTTTAAAAGAGAAGTTAAACTTGGAAGTGGATGTTCCCCAAATTTTTTTCACCCCGAGAATATTTTAACTTTCTGCACTCAAATGTTAGTGGTCCTCACCTTAGACCATAAGTTGAGTCCAGAATTAAGATTAAGGTGTGCAGGTTGTTAAGCAGCGCACAGAAAGACTGTATAGGGTTTTTATTGTTTATTTTTGGCAAGCGTCATTAAGCGAATCATGATTTTGAGTGATCCGATTGCCTGCAATGGATGTTTGTGGAAGGCAGGTGTAAGATGACGTAAAATAATCTCACATGTTCACGAGACGCAGAAAATGGCGGCCAAGGCAGTTTGGTTGTCGAGCTCGCAAATGGCGATGCGACAGGGCGTGTGTGTTTTTTTGAGTCGAATCTTGGTCTTCTGGACCTTTTGGGGGGGGGGCTCTGTCTTAGGTTCGAACCATTCCTAAGTAACCTGTCGTAAATTGAGGATTACGGTTATATGTCGAGCACATAGCATAGGCCACTCAACCCCCACCCCCACCTCCCCGGAAGCCCTGTAGGCCCCAGAAGACACAAATTAAACCGTGACGATTGTGAAGTGTTTATTGAACATTTATTAGCCACGACATGGCGGGGATGATGGGGAAAGGGGCTCTGGATCCCGGGTGGTGAAAAACAGCAGATGCCTCCTTATCCACCTGTGGCCAGAGGGTGGCTGCACCCCGATAACTCAAAGAAAATACACCCCGTTCCCCTAAAACACAATCCTCCCCCCAACCTCTTAAAGGACAGTTTGCAGGGAAACAGACATGTGGGGAGGCAGCGATGCCAGGCAGCCCGTCTTGGATTCGAGAAACAGATGCGCCCAATTCTTAGAGGATTCGGGGATCCTTAGAGGAGGAGGAGGGAAGGGGCAGAACAAGGAACACGGGGCGATTTTAGACCCGTGTTTGGCAACCTGGACAATGTCACAAAGGTGGGCTTCAACCCCCAGGATTCCCCAGAGAGCCACCTTCAAATTGCCAAGGTTGAAAAACCCGGTTTCAGATGTTCAGCTCATTCCTGGGAGGACCATCAAGCGAACTCCCAGAGCTTCAGCCTCCCTGGAACATGCCGCCTTTTCCAAGCTTGGCCCCGTGAAGATGGATGGATTTCAACTCCCAGAATCCCCTAGCTAGGCGCCTGATCTGCAACTCCCAGAATTCAATAGGTGGGCTTTTCTCCGTTCAATTCAAGGCATATGAGAAATCCGGTGGCCAGGAATGGTGGTTTAAGGGAATTTGGCTTGCTGGGGATGCTGCAACGGTTGTTAGGTATGAAACGTTGGTCCCAAGTCCCCTTTGTCTCCGTCCTGTTGTAACTTCCAGCGGTCATTACGCGAAATGTTGTAAGTCAAGGAAGAAGACTGTTGCATATGCTAATGGAGAGTGAAGCCAAGGAACTATGATGTCAATCTGGTCTGTTTTCTAGGAGGGAAAAGAAATAATTTATTTATTTTTATTTATTTATTCTTTCAAGAGATTATAAGATAAAAGGTAAGTACAAGTATAAAAATAGTTATGAATACATGAAAGGGATACATATAAGAAAACAAAAACAATTGGACAGGAACGGTAGGCACGTTGGTGCGATTATGCACCATTTAAATTTAAAATGATTGGTCTTTTTTCCCCGGTGGGGGACACAGACCAAGGGTTTTAAGGTGTCACCCTATACTTGCCTGGACTCCCACCTAGGACGTCCGCGAATGCCGTGACCGGCTCCTCCTCGATGCTCTCGTCTTGGTAGGCGAGGACGGCAGTCACTTCCAGACCCAGGACATCGAACCATTCTAAGCGGAGAACATTTGGCAGGTCTCCGTTCACCCGACAAAACTTTTAAATTTAATTTGGAAGTACCCCCTCCCCAGGACAGGGATGAGGATCCCTTGGTGGTCCTTTAGCACTATTTTCTGAGGCTTTAGCTGTTCCTTGTGAAGCCCAGAACGGCCTTGTTAATAGTTGGCCAGGACACGAGGGTGATATATGAACTTGTGTCCACCACCATATCACCCAGTGATCCCTCAAGGTCGATGGTGGTGTGGAATTTCTTGGAGCATTGGGCACTGTAGTAGTTGACAAATGTTTGTGGGGCGACTTTGTGTTTGCAACTTTGTCGTCTCCTAGCTGGTGCCTCAGAAACGGTGCCTTCCGGAATCCCATCAGGGACGCACATGGACACGTCGGGGAAACAATCGGCCTCTGGAGGAGGGATGCCGGCTGGGTTGCACAACAAAGGGTTTGCGGTGTGCCCCTTCCTGTGCATCTTTGGCAAGTGGCGTCTTTGGATCGGCGTGGTGCTCTGGGGGGATTGCCCCCACATGTGACACCAAAGAGGCGCCTCTGTCCCGTTTCCGGACTCCCTGCCTCCTCTTCGGAACAAGTGCGGTGGATTTTGTCACCCTTGGATGTATCGTCTCCATGTTCCATGCTCTCGTGATGCACGGTGGCTGCTCCGCCCGAGGGATGGCCGTTCCTTTGATCTCCGAATGGTGGTGTCTGACCTCATGGAGGACTCACTCGCCTTGGCCTCGTCTAGGGTGGCTTGGAACCTGAGATCAACCTGAGCCATTAATCACCGCCGCCGTCGGCTTTAGTCTTTTATACCCCCAAGGAGCCCCTCTCGCATCCTTTCCTCCTCCAGATCGCTGAATTGCAGTCGCCTGCCATTTCTCTCAGCGTTGCCACAAAGTCATAGACTGTCTCACGGCCTTTTTGATCCCTGGGGAGAAACTCATGTGACCAAGGCTGGTGCTGGGGGTGCATAATGTGCTCATAGCGAGTCCTGAAGCTCCCTCCCACGAACTGCCTGCACATGTTTTGGTGCCGAGAGGCTCGTAGCCGTTTGGAAGACGTCCCGTCCACAGGAGCTCAGGAAAAATGCTCTTCTCCTCTTGTCCGAAACAGCCAGACGGTCATTTGCTTCCCTGAAAATGTGAAATGGACCCATGTACGATCTCCAGTCTCCTTTCGCTGGGGGGGACAGAGCTGGCCGGGAGTGGGTGGCCATCTTGGAGTCGCCGAGGCAGGTTCTCCTCCCCTTGTTGCGGTGATGGTGGTGGCCGCTGGTGCCGCTGGGATGCCCAGCCTTAGTTCAGCCGCTTTGTGCTTTGATCTCTGCAGGGGCCCCCCTTTCTCGCCAGGGTTAAGTGGGGGTCGAATGAAGAGGCCGGGCCCTCAGCCGGTCAGAACAGCCCTCGATGGAGTCCGTTAATGTGTAGGTGTGGTGCCTGCCCAACCGCTCCCTCCTTCCAAGATTACCTCTCCCCGTCCCCTGAAGATAGACCAATGATTTTAAATTGCTTCTTTTTCCCCCGCCCAGGAGGCGGACCGGCTTCACTCTTCATTAGCATATTAAGAAGGTACCTTGCAGGTCATCTAGTCCACCCCCAGCCTCTAAGCAGGAGACTCTGCACCATTTCTGACAAGCGGCAGTCCAAGGTCTTCATCAAAGACCCTCCTGCCTTCCCCAAACTCCCCCCTCCCCTCGACCACTCAGGCCAGTCAATCACTCCCACTCCCCTAATCCCCAGAGGGCGGGGCTGCTGGAGCCCATTCCCCGCCTCTCCAGCACGTACGTCATCGCTCAGAATGGTTGGTAAAGAAATGATTATGTTTGTGTGTGTTGGGGGGGGGTGATTGGCGCCCTCTGAGCCAGGTAGTTTCTTGGCAGACGTTTCATGAGCCAGCAAGGGAACATCGTCAGGGCTAAGGGGAGTGTGGGGTTCAGTGATGAAGAGGAGAACGGATCAACGGTAGGAGAGAGGCGGGTCCGCTTATCATATGCTCGTCTCTTGCCACTCACCAGGAGAGGGCGGGGTGTAGTCCCACTTTTTAGACAATCACAAGGGGGCAGTGAGTTCGAGTCCCGCTTTAGCACAAAGGGCAGCTGAGTGTCTTGGATCTGGCGCTTTGCCCATCACGTGAGTTGCTGACCGTTGTGTCTCCCAGGATGTCCCATTTTTAAAAAAAATAAATAAAAACACTTGCAATTGTACAAAGCAAAACAGGATATAAGCCCCGCAAAACCAAGGTTTTTTTAAAAAGAGAATTTAAACTTGGAAGTGGATCTTCCCCAAATTTTTGTCACCTCGAGAATGAAAATATCAATATTTTAACTTTCTCCACTCAAATGTTAGTAATCCTCACCTTAGGCCATAAATTGAGTCCAGAATTTCGATTAAGGTGTGCAGGTTTTTAAGCAGCGCACCGAAAGACCGTAGAGGGTTTTGATTTATTTATTTTTTGCAATGGTCATTAAGCGAACTATGAGGTTAAGTGAACCAATTGCCTGCAATGGACGTTTGTCGGGTGCCAGATGTGAGATGATGTAAAATATCCTCACATGACCACGAGACGCAGAAAATGGCGGCCGAGGCAGTTTGGTTGTCGAGCTCGCAAATGGCGATGCAATAAGGCGTGTGTACCTTTGTGAGTTGAAACTTAGTCTTCTGGACCATCTGGGGGGCTCTGTCTTAGCTTCGAACCATTCCTAAGTGACCGGTCATAAATTGAGGATTACGGTCGTACATCGAGGACTTAGCAAAGGTTACTCAAGATACCCCCCCCACCCCAGGAAGCAACTATGGCAAGTTTATATGTGTTCCCATAGTAGCATGATACCTATTTGAAAAGTAATGTGTAAAATGTTAAAGATTTAAATGAATATTAATATAAACGATAGAATTGAATTGAGATGGATTGTTGTTTTAATCATATTATATATTCATAATTTTTTCTTTTTTATAAATATAGTGTGTAATTTTAGAATGTACCAAGCAGAATCCGAATGGAAGGTATGTATTATATTAAGTATTATAATTTTAGGGGAAAGATATAAAGGCGTCATACTCCAATCAGTGATTACAGGAGAAATTTTGTTTAATGAGAAAAGAGAACAGACAGCTGAAACAGGACATAGAAAGATTATAAATATAATGATCTGAATTGAGATGAAATAAATAAAATTAAGAAAGTTAAATCGGGGAGAAGCTATATAGAAAATGTAGAATGGTAATAAGATATGGAATGGTATATAAAAATGAGCATGAACTTGAATTTGTGTCTGTACGAAGAGATGTAACCCTGGATGAAGTTACTTTCAAAAAATATGTTTTATGTTTTTATTTTTTTATGTTTTGTTTGTTTATGTTTGTTTTTAAAAATTAATTAAAAAATTAAAAAAAAAACATACCCCCCACAATCACCCCGGAAAACCTGCGGGCCCCAGGAGACACAAATGAAACCGTGACGATTGTGAAGTGTTTATTGAACATTTATTAGCCACGACATGGCGGGATGATGGGGAAAGGGGCTCTGGATCCCGGGTGACGAAAAACAGCAGATGCCTCCTTATCCACCTATGGCCAGAGGGAGGCTGCACCCCGTAACTCAAAAAAAAGGTACCCGTTCCCCTAAAACACAATCTTCCCCTAAACTCTAGAAGCTGTTCCTTGTGAAGCCCAAAAGGCCTTCTTAATAGTTGGCCAGGACACAAGGGTCATATACGAACTTGTGTCCACCACCATATCACACGGGATCCCTCAATGTCAACGGTGGTGTGGAATTCCTTGGAGCATTGCGTGCTGTCGTAGGCGACCAACTTTTGGGGGCTATTTTGTGTCTGCAACTTGGTCGTCTCCTCGCTGGTGCCTCGGAAATGGCGCCTTCCGAAATCCTGTCAGGGACACACATGGCCGTGTCGGGAAACAATCGGCCTCTGGAGGCGGGATGCCGGCTGGGTTGCATGGCAAGCTTTTGCGGTGTGCCCCTTCCGTTCTTCATCTTCGGCAAGTGGCGTCTTTGGATTGGCATGGCGCTCTGGGGGTTGCCCCTATATGCGACACCAAAGAGGCGCCTCTCTCCCATTTCCGGATTCCCTGCCTCCTCTTCGGAAGTAGTACGGTGGATTTTGTCACCCTTGGATGTATTGTCTCCATGTTCCATGCTCTCGTGATGCACGGTGGCCACTCCGCCCGAGGGATGGCCGCTCCTTGATCTCCGAATGGTAGTGTCTGACCTCATCGGGGACTCACTCGCCTTGGCCTTTTCTAGGGTGGAAAGAGACACAAATGAAACCGTGACGATTTATTTATTCTGTCAGGAGATTATAAGATAACAGGTACAAGTATAAAAATAGTTATGAATACATGAAACGGATACATATAAGAAAATGGTAGGCACGTTGGTGTGCTTATGCACCATTTAAATTTAAAATGATTGGTCTTTTTTCCGCGGTGGGGGACACAGACCAAGGGTTTTAACGTGTCACCCTATACTTGCCTGGACTCCCACCTAGGACGTCCGCGAATGCCGTGACCGGCTCCTCCTCGATGCTCTCGTCTTGGTCGGCGAGGCTGGCAGTCACTTCCAGACCCAGGACATCGAATCATTCTTAGCGGAGAAGGTTTGGCAGGTCTCCGTTCACCCGACAAAACTTTTAAATTTAATCTGGAAGGACCCCCTGCCCAGGACAGGGATGAGGATCCCTTGACGGTCCTTTAGCAATATTTTCTGTTGCTTTAGCTGTTCCTTGTGAAGCCCAGAACGGCCTTGTTAATAGTTGGCCAGGACACGAGGGTCATATACGAACTTGTGTCCACCACCATATCACACAGTGATCCCTCAATGTCGACGGTGGTGTGGAATTTCTTGGAGCATTGGGCGCTGTAGTATCCGACAACGTTTGGGGGCTACTTCGTTTTCTACGACTTGCCCTTTCCTCGCTGGTGCCTCGAAACGGCGCCTTCCGGAATCCCATCAGGGATGCACATGGACACGTCGGGAAACAATCGGCCTCTGGAGGCGGGATGCCGGCTGGGTTGCACGGCAAGGGTTGGTGGTGTGCCTCTTCCTTTGTGCATCTTGGGCAAGTGGCATCTTTGGATCGGCCTGCTGCTCTGGGGGATTGCCCCCACATGTGACACCAAAGAGGCGCCTCTCTCCCATTTCCGGATTCCCTGCATCCTCTTCGAACGAGTACGGTGGATTTCATCACCCTTGGATGTA
>NC_142008.1:123103755-123128518 GCF_049901715.1 Pseudonaja textilis | reverse complement strand
TAGATCGGCATATAATAAACGAAGGCTTTGCACTGATAATGTTCCTTAGTTGGGTCATGAAACGTCTTCAAAAACCACCCGACTCAGTGAGAACCAATCAGCCCCCCCGACACACACACACAGTCCTTTCTTTAGCGACCATTCTGAGCGATGACGGACGTGCTGGAGAGGTGGGGGAGGGGATCCAGCAGCCCAGCCCTCTGGGGATTAGGGGAGTGGGAGCGATTGACTGAATGCCCTGGGTGGTCGAGGGGAGGGGGAGTTTGGGGAAGGCAGGAGGGTCTTTGTTGAATGCCTTCGACTGCCCCTGGTCAGAAAGGGTGCAGAGTCTTCTGCCTAAAGGCTGGGGTTGGACTAGATGACCTGCAAGGCTGCAAGCTTTCTGGCCGGTGGGGGAGCCAAGAGATCAGGACTTTCCTGTTTGGCTTTTAGGATCTACTGAGGATCACCCTGCGTTGCAACAAAGCTGACGCCCTCAACGCTTTGCAACCTGTCTTTTGCACGCAATCTTTTGCTCTGGGCGCTGGAAAGCCCCGCAGTGGCTGCGCCGATCCTGCCCCCTCTTTCCTCCCTCAGCGGACCCCGTAGAGACGCAGGCGATGTGCAGAAAACCCGCCTTGGTGGTGTTTGATCTGGGTGAGCATGGCTTGGATGGATCGTCCTGGGCTGCGGCTGGGGATTAGGGGAGTGGGAGCTATTGACTGGCCTGGGTGGTCGAGGGGAGGGGGGAGTTTGGGGAAGGCAGGAGGGTCTTTCTTGAATGCCTTCGACTGCCCCTGGTCAGAAATGGTGCAGAGTCTCCTGCTTAAAGGCTGGGGTTGGACTAGATGACCTTCAAGGTACCTTCTTAATATGCTAATAAAGAGTGAAGCCGTCCCGCCTTCTGGGCGGGGGAAAAAGAAGCAATTTAAAATCATTGGTCTATTTTCCTGGGGAGGGGAGGGATAATCTTGGAAGGAGGGAGCGGTTGGGCAGGCACCACCCCTTCACCTTAACGGACTCCATCGAGGGCTGATCTGATCGGCTAAGGGCCCGGCCTCTTCATGCGACCCCCACTTAACCCTGGCGAGGAAGGGGGCCCCTGCAGAGATCAAAGCACAAAGCGGCTGAACTGAGGCTGGGCATCCCAGCGGCACCAGCGGCCACCACCATCTCTTCAGCAAGGGGAGGAGAACCTGCCTCGGCCACTCCAAGATAGCCACCCACGCCCGGCCAGCTCCATCCCCCCCAGCGAAAGGAGACTGGAGATCGTACATGGGTCCATTTCACGTCTTCAGGGAAGCCAGTGACCGTCTGGCTGTATCGGACAAGAGGAGAAGAGCGTTTTTCCTGAGCTCCTGTGGACGGGACGTCTTCCAAACGGCTACGGGCCACTCGGCACCAACACACGTGCAGGCAGTTCGTGGGAGGGAGCTTCAGGACTCGCTATGAGCACATTATGCACCCCCATTACCAGCCTTGGTCACATGAGTTTCTCCCCAGGGATCAAAAAGGCCGTGAGACAGTCTATGACTTTGTGGCAAAGCTGAGAGAAATGGCAGGCGACTGCATTTCAGTGATCTGGAGGAGGAAAGGATGCGAGAGGGGCTCCTTGGGGGTATAATAGATTTAAGCCTACGGAGGCGATTAATGGCTCAGGTTGATCTCAGGTTCCAAGCCACCCTAGACGAGGCCAAGGCGAGTGAGTCCTCCATGAGGTCAGACACCGCCATTCGGAGATCAAGGAGCGGCCATCCCTCGGGCGGAGCGGCCACCCTGCATCACGAGAGCATGGAACATGGAGACAATACATCCAAGGGTGACGAAATCCACCGTACTCGTTCTGAAGAGGAGGCAGGGAATCCGGAAATGTGAGAGAGGCGCCTCTTTGGTGTCACATGTGGGGGCAATCCCCCCAGAGCAGCAGGCCGATCCAAAGATGCCACTTGCCCAAGATGCACAAAGGAAGAGGCACACCGCAAACCCTTGCCGTGCAACCCAGCCGGCACCCTGTCTCCAGAGGCCGATTGTTTCCCCGACGTGTCCATGTGCGTCCCTGATGGGATTCCGGAAGGCATCGTTTCCGAGGCACCAGCGAGGAAGAGGGCAAGTCGTAGTAACGAGGTCGCCCCCCAAACGTTCGTCGGATACTACAGCGCACAATGCTCCAAGAAATTCCACACCACCGTCGACCTTGAGGGATCACTGGGTGATATGGTGGTGGACACAAGTTCGTATATGACCCTCGTGTCCTGGCCAACTATTAACAAGGCCGTTCTGGGCTTCACAAGGAACAGCTAAAGCCCCAGAAAATAGTGCTAAAGGACCACCAAGGGATCCTCATCTCTGTCCTGGGGAGGGGGTCCTTCCAAATTAAATTTAAAAGTTTTGTCAGGTGAACGGAGACCTGCCAAACCTTCTCCGCTTAGAATGCTTCGATGTCCTGGGTCTGGAAGTGACTGCCGTCCTCGACTACCAAGACGAGAGCATCGAGGAGGAGACAGTCACGGCACTCGCGGATGTCCTACGTGGGAGTCCAGGCAAGTATAGGATGACACCTTAAAACCCTTGGTCTGTGTCCCCCACCGCGGAAAAAAGACCAATCATTTTAAATTTTAATGGTGCATAAGCGCACCAACGTGCCTACCGTTTTCTTATATATATCCCTTTCATGTATTCATAACTATTTTTATACTTATACTTACCTTTTATCTTATAATCTCTTGAAAGAATAAATAAATAAAAACAAATAAATTATTTCTTTTCCCTCCTAGAAAACAGACCAGATTGAGATCATCGTTCCTTGGCTTCACTCTCCATTAGCATATGCAACAGTCTTCCTCCTTGACTTACAACATTTCAGGTAGTGACCGCTGGAAGTTACAACAGGACGGAGACAAAGGGGACTTGGGACCAACGTTTCATACCTAACCACCGTTGCAGCATCCCCAACAAGCCAAATTCCCTTAAACCACCATTCCTGGCCACCAGATTTCTCATATGCCTTGAATTGAATGGAGAAAAGCCCACCTATTGAATTCTGGGAGTTGCAGCTCAGGCGCCTGGCTAGGGGATTCTGGGAGTTGAAGTCCGTCCATCTTCACGGGGCCTAGCTTGGAAAAGGCGGCATGTTCCAGGGAGGCTGAAGCTCTGTGAGTTCGCTTGATGGTCCTCCCAGGCATGAGCTGAACATCTGAAACCGGGTTTTTCAACCCTGGCAATTTGAAGGTGGCTCTTTGGGGAATCCTGGGGGTCGAAGCCCACCTTTGTAACATTGTCAAGGTTGCCAAACACGGGTCTAAAATCGCCCCGTGTTCCTTATTCTGCCCCTTCCCTCCTCCTCCTCTAAGGATCCCCGAATCCTCTAAGAATTGAGCGCATCTGTTTCTCAAATCCAAGACGGGCTGCCTGGCATCGCTGCCTCCCCACATGTCTGTTTCCCTGCAAACTGTCCTTCTAGAGGTTGGGGGGAGGATTGTGTTTTAGGGGAACGGGGTGCTTTCTTTAAAGTTACGGGGCTGCAGCCTCCCTCTGGCCACAGGTGGATAAGGGGGCATCTGCCGTTTTTCACCACCCGGGATCCAGAGCCCCTTTCCCCATCATCCCCGCCATGTCGTGGCTAATAAATATTCAATAAACACTTCATAGTCGTCATGGTTTCATTTGTGTCTCCTGGTTCTGCAGGGTTTCTGGGGGCGGGGGGTATCTTGGGTCACCATTTCAAAGTCCTTGTCGTACGACTGTAATCCTCAATTTACGAACGGTCACTTAGGAATGGTTTGAAGCTAAGACGGAGCCCCCAAAAGGTACTGAAGACCAAGTTTGAACTCACAAACACACACATGCCCTGTTGCATCGCCATTTGCGCGCTCGACAACCAGACTGCCTCGGTCGCCATTTTCTGCGTCTCGCGGTCATGTAAGGATACTTTACGACATCTCACATCTGCCTTCCACAAACATCCATTGCAGACAATCGGTTCCCATAAAATCACGATTCGCTTAATGACCCTTGCCAAAAATAAAAAATAAAAACCCTCTACGGTCTTTCGGTGCGCTGCTTAACAACCGGCACACCTTAATCTTAATTCTGGACTCGAATTATGGTCTAAGGTGAGGCACACTAATATTTGAGTGGAGAAATTTAAAATAAAGATATTTTCATGATCGAGGTGACAAAACTTTGGGGAAGATCCACTTTCAAGTTTAACTCCCCTTTTAAAGAAAACCTTGTATTTTTGCATTTATATCCTGTTTTGCTTGGTACAATTCCGGGTGTTTTTATTTATTTTTTAAAAAATGGGACATCATCGGTGACACAACCGTCAGCAACTCACGTGATGGGCAAAGCGCCTGATCAAAGACATTCAGCTGCCCTTTGTGTTAAAGTAGAACTCGAACTCACTGCCCCCTGGTGATTGTCTAAAAAGTGGGACTAGACCCCTCCCTCTCCTGGTGAGTGGCAAGAGACGAGCATATAATAAGCGGACCCTCCTCTCTCCGACCTTTGATCCGTGCTCCTCTTTATCGCTGAACCCCACACTCCCCTTACCCTGACGATGTTCCCTAGCTGGCTCATGCAACGTCTGCCAGAGAACCATCCAACTCAGAGAGCACCAATCAGCCCTCCAACACACACACACACAGTCCTTTCTTTAGCAACCATTCCGAGCGATGACGGACGTGCTGGAGAGGTGGGGGAGGGGGCTCCAGCAACCCAGCCCTCTGGGGATTAGGGGAGTGGGAGCGATTGACTGGCCTGGGTGGTCGAGGGGAGGGGGGAGTTTGGGGAAGGCAGGAGGGTCTTTGTTGAAGACCTTGGACTGCCCTTTCTCAGAAATGGTGCAGAGTCTCCTGCTTAGGGGCTGGGGTTGGACTAGATGACCTGCAAGGACCCTTCTTAATATGCTCATGAAGAGTGAACCCGGTCCGCCTCCTGGGCGTGGGGGGGGGGAGAAACAAGTTAAAATCATTGGTCTATTTTCCTGGGGAGGGGTGGGATAATCTTGGAAGGAGGGAGCGGTTGGGCAGGCACCACCCCTACACCTTAACTGACTCCATCGAGTGATGTCGTGACCGGCTGAGGACCTGGCCTCTACATTCGACCCCCACTTAACCCCGGCGAGGAAGGGGGCCCCTGCAGAGATCAAAGCACAAAGCGGCTGAACTGAGGCTGGGCATCCCAGTGGCACCAGCGGCCACCACCATCACCGCAGCAAGGGGAGGAGAACCTGCCTCGGCCATTCCAAGATGGCCACCCACGCCCGGCCAGTTCCATCCCCCCCAGCGGGAGGAGACTGGAGATCGTACATGGGTCCATTTCACGTCTTCAGGGAAGCCAGTGACCTTCTAGGAGTATCGAACAAGAGGAGAAGAGCGTTTTTCCTGAGCTCCTCTGGACGGGACGTCTTCCAAACGGCTACAGGCCTCTCGGCACCAACACACGTGCAGGCAGTTCGTGGGAGGGAGCTTCAGGACTCGCTATGAGCATATTATGCACCCCCAGCACCAGCCTTGGTCACATGAGTTTCTCCCCAGGGATCAAAAAGGCGGCCACCGTGCATCACGAGAGCATGGAACATGGAGACGATACATCCAAGGATGACAAAATCCACTGTACTCGTTCCGAAGAGGAGGCAGGGAATCCAGAAATGGGAGAGAGGCGCCTCTTTGGTGTCTCACGTGGGGGCAATCCCCCCAGGGCAGCAGGCCGATCCAAAGACGCCATTTGCCCAAGATGCACAAAGGAAGAGGCACACCGCAAACCCTTGCCGTGCAACCCAGCCGGCACCCTGTCTCCAGAGGCCGATTGTTTGCCCGACGTGTCCATGTGCATCCCTGATGGGATTCCGGAAGGCGCCGTTTCCGAGGCACCAGCGAGGAGACGACAAAGTTGCAAACACAAAGTAGCCCCTCAAACGTTTGTCAACTACTACAGCGCCCAATGCTCCAAGAAATTCCACACCACCGTCGACATTGAGGGATCACTGGGTGATACGGTGGTGGACACAAGTTCGAATATGACCCTCGTGTCCTGGCCAACTATTAAGAAGGCCGTTCTGGGCTTTACAAGGAACAGCTAAAGCAACAGAAAATATTGCTAAAGGACCGTCAAGGGATCCTCGTCCCTGTCCTGGGGAGGGGGTCCTTCCAAATTAAATTTAAAAGTTTTGTCGGGTGAACGGAGACCTGCCAAACATTCTCTGCTTAGAATGGTTCGATGTCCTGGTTCTGGAAGTGACTGCCATCCTCGCCTACCAAGACGAGAGCATCGAGGAGGAGCCGGTCACGGCATTCGCGGACGTCCATAGTGGGAGTCCAGGCAAGTATAGGGTGACACGTTAAAACCCTTGGTCTGTGTCCCCCACCGCGGAAAAAAGACCAATCATTTTAAATTTAAATGGTGCATAAGCACACCAACGTGCCAACCATTTTCTTATATGTATCTGTTATATGTATTCATAACTATTTTTATACTTGTACCTGTTATCTTATAATCTCCTGACAGAATAAATAAATCGTCACGGTTTCATTTGTGTCTCTTTCCACCCTAGAAAAGGCCAAGGCGAGTGAGTCCTCCATGAGGTCAGACACTGCCATTCGGAGACCAAGGAGCGGCCATCCCTTGGGCGGAGCAGCCACCGTGCATCACGAGAGCATGGAACATGGAGACAATACTTCCAAGGGTGACAAAATCCACCGTACTCGTTCCGAAGAGGAGGCAGGGAATCCGGAAATGGGAGAGAGGCGCCTCTTTGGTGTCGCATGTGAGGGCAACCCCCCCAGAGCGCCATGCCAATCCAAAGACGCCACTTGCCGAAGATGCAGAACCGAAGGGGCACACCGCAAAAGCTTGCCATGCAACCCAGCCGGCATCCCGCCTCCAGAGGCCGATTGTTTCCCCGACACGGCCATGTGTGTCCCTGACAGGATTTCGGAAGGCGCCATTTCCGAGGCACCAGCGAGGAGACGACCACGTTGCAGACACAAAATAGCCCCCCAAAAGTTGGTCGCCTACGACAGCACGCAATGCTCCAAGGAATTCCACACCACCGTTGACATTGAGGGATCCCCGTGTGATATGGTGGTGGACACAAGTTCGTATATGACCCTCGTGTCCTGGCCAACTATTAAGAAGGCCTTTTTGGGCTTCACAAGGAACAGCTTCTAGAGTTTGGGGGGAAGATTGTGTTTTAGGGGAACGGGGTGCTTTTTTTTGAGTTACGGGGGTGCAGCCTCCCTCTGGCCACAGGTGGATAAGGAGGCATCTGCTGTTTTTCGCCACCCAGGATCCAGAGCCCCTTTCCCCATCATCCCTGCCATGTTGTGGCTAATAAATGTTCAATAAACACTTCACAATCGTCACGGTTTCATTTGTGTCTCCTGGGGCCCGAGGTTTTCCGGGGTGATTGTGGGGGTATGTTTTTTTAAAAAAAAATTTTTAATTAATTTTTAAAAACAAACATAAACAAACAAAACTTAAAAAAATAAAAACATAAAACATATTTTTTGAAAGTAACTTCATCCAGGGTTACATCTCTTCGTACAGACACAAATTCAAGTTCATGCTCATTTTTATATACCATTCCATATCTTATTACCATTCTACATTTTCTATATAGCTTCTCCCCGATTTAACTTTCTTAATTTTATTTATTTCATCTCAATTCAGATCATTATACTTATACTCTTTCTATGTCCTGTTTCAGCTGTCTGTTATCTTTTCTCATTAAACAAAATTTCCCCTGTAATCACTGATTGGAGTATGACGCCTTTATATCTTTCCCCTAAAATTATAATACTTAATATAATACATCTTCCATTCGGATTCTGCTTGGTACATTCTAAAATTACACACTATATTTTTAAAAAAGAAAAAATTATGAATATATAATATGATTAAAACAACAATCCATCTCAATTCAATTCTATCATTTATATTAATATTCATTTAAATCTTTAAAATTTTACACATTACTTTTCAAATGGGTATCATGATACTATGGGAACACATATAAACTTTCCATAGTTGCTTCCTGGGGTGGGTGGGATATCTTGAGTAACCTTTCCTAAGTCCTCGACGTACGACCGTAATCCTCAATTTATGACCGGTCACTTAGGAATGGTTCGAAGCTAAGACAGAGCCCCCCAGATGGTCCAGAAGACCAAGTTTCAACTCACAAACGTACACACGCCTTATTGCATCGCCATTTGCGAGTTCGACAACCAAACTGCCTCGGCCGCCATTTTCTGCGTCTCGTGGTCATGTGAGGATATTTTACATCATCTCACATCTGGCACCCGACAAACGTCCATTGCAGGCAATTGGTTCACTTAAAATCATGGTTCGCTTAATGACCATTGCAAAAAATAAATAAATCAAAACCCTGTAGGGACTTTCAGTGAGCTGCTTAAAAACCTGCACACCTTAATTGAAATTTTGGACTCAATTTATGGCCTAAGGTGAGGATTACATTTGAGTGGAGAAAGTTAAAATATTGATATTTTCATTCTCGAGGTGACAAAAATTTGGGGAAGATCCACTTCCAAGTTTAAATTCTCTTTTTAAAAAAACCTTGGTTTTTTGGGGCTTATATCCTGCTTTTCCTTTGTACAATTGCAGGTGTTTTTATTTATTTTTTAAAAAAATGGGACATCCTGGGAGACACAACCGTCAGCAACTCACGTGATGGGCAAAGCGCCGGATCCAAGACATTCAGCTGCCCTTTGTGCTAAAGTGGGACTCGAACTCACTGCCCCCTGGTGTTTGGCTATAAAAGGTGATTAGAACTCGCCCTCTCCGGCTGAGTGGCAAGAGACGAGCATATAATAAGCGGACCCTCCTCTCTCCTACCTGGATCCTTCCTCCTCTTCATTGCTGAACCTCACACTCCCCTCAGCCCTGACAATGTTCCCTAGCTGGCTCATGCAACGTCTGCCAGAAAACCACCCAACTCAGAGAGCACCAATCACCTCCCCCCCGACACACACACACAATCCTTTCTTTAGCGACCATTCCGAGCGATGACGGACGTGCTGGAGAGGCCGGGGGGGCTCCAGCAGCCCCGCCCTCTGGGGATTAGGGGAGTGGGAGCAACTTACTGGCCTGGGTGGTCGAGGGGAGGGGGGAGTTTGGGGAAGGCAGGAGGGTCTTTGTTGAAGACCTTGGACTGCCCCTTGTCAGAAATGGTGCAGAGTATCCTGCTTAGGGGCTGGGGATGGACTAGATGACCTGCAAGGTCCCTTCTGATTTGCCCAGAATCACCCAGCTCTCTTTTTTTGCCTAAGGTAGAAATAGAACTCACCATCCTCTAGTTGTTGGCTGAAATATCCCAGCTGGCTTGAATGCCTAAAGCAGGACTAGAACTCTCCTTCTCCTGCTGATCGGCATATAATAAACGAAGGCTTTGCACTGATAATGTTCCTTAGTTGGGTCATGAAACGTCTTCAAAAAAATCCACCCAGCTCAGAGAGTTCCACAGACTCCACACTTCTCCTCCTCCTCTCTTTATTCACCGCTCCCTTCTCCTCTTCTTCCTCCCTCCCTCTTCCTCCTCCTCCTTAAACCCCACACTACCCTTAGCACTGACGATGTTCCCTAGCTGGCTCATGAAACGTCTGACAGAAAACCACCCGACTCAAAGGGAACCAATCACCTCCCTCCTCACTCAAAAACACAATCCTTTCTTTAGTGTGCTAAACACACACGCCCTGTCGCATCGCCATTTGCGCGCTTGACAACCAGACTGCCTCGGCCGCCATTTTCTGCGTCCTCGTGGACATGTGAGATTATTTTACGTCATCTTACACCTGCCTTCCACAAACGTCCATTGCAGGCAATCGGATCACTTAAAATCATGATTTGCTTAATGACGCTTGCCAAAAATAAACAATAAAAACCCTGTACAGTCTTTCGGTGCGCTGCTTAACAACCTGCACACCTTAATCTTAATTCTGGACTCAACTTATGGTCTAAGGTGAGGACCACTAACATTTGAGTGAAGAAAGTTAAAATATTCTCGGGGTGAAAAAAATTTGGGGAAGATCCACTTCCAAGTTTAACTTCTCTTTTAAAAAAAACCTTTTATTTTTGGGTTTATCTCCTACTCTTGCTTTGTACAACTGCGGGTGTTTCTATTTCTTTTTTTAAAAATGGGACATCCTGGGTGACACAACCGTCAGCAACTCACGTGATGGGCAAAGCGCCTGATCCAAGACATTCAGCTGCCCTTTGTCCTAAAGTGGGACTCGAACTCACTGCCCCTGGTGATGGGCTATAAAGGGGACTAGACCTCGCCCTCTCCTGGTGAGTGGCAAGAGACGAGCATATAATAAGCGGACCCTCCTCTCTCCCACCTTTGATCCTTGCTCCTCTTCATCGAAGAATCCCACACTCCCCTCAGCCCTGACGATGTTCCCTAGCTGGGTCATGAAAAGTCTGCCAGAAAACCACCTGACTCAGTGAGCACCAATCACACACCGCCAACACACACACACAATACTTTGTTTAGCGACCGTTCTGAGCGATGACGGATGTGCTGGAAAGGCGGTGGGGGATCCAGCAGCCCGCCCTCTGGGGATTAGGGGAGTGGGAGCGATTGACTGGGCTGGGTGGTCGAGGGGAGGGGGGAGTTTGGGGAAGGCAGGAGGGTCTTTGTTGAATGCCTTCGACTGCCCCTGGTCAGAAATGGTGCAGAGTCTCCTGCTTAGGGGCTGGGGATGGACTAGATGACCTGCAAGGTCCCTTCTGATTTGCCCAAAATCACCCACCTGTCTTATTTTGCCTAAGGTAGAATTAGAACTCACCATCCTCTAGTTGTTGGCTGAAATTTCCCAGCTGGCTTGAATGCCTAAAGCAGGACTAGAACTCTCCTTCTCCTGCTGATCGGCATATAATAAACGAAGGCTTTGCACTGATAATGTTCCTTAGTTGGGTCATGAAACGTCTTCAAAAAACCACCCGACTCAGAGGGCACCAATCAGCCCCCCCTCCAAGACACACACACACAGTCCTTTCTTTAGCGACCATTCTGAGCGATGACGGATGTGCTGGAGAGGTGGGGAGGGGGATCCAGCAGCCCCGCCCTCTGGGGATTAGGGGAGTGGGAGCGATTGACTGAATGCCCTGGGTGGTCGAGGGGAGGGGGGAGTTTGGGGAAGGCAGGAGGGTCTTTGTTGAATGCCTTCGACTGCCCCTGGTCAGAAATGGTGCAGAGTCTTCTGCCTAAAGGCTGGGGTTGGACTAGATGACCTGCAAGGCTGCAAGCTTTCTGGCCGGCAGGGGAGCCAAGAGATCAGGACTTTCCTGTTTGGCTTTTAGGATCTACTGAGGATCACCCTGCGTTGCAACAAAGCTGACGCCCTCAAGGCTTTGCAATCTGCCTTTTGCACGCAATCTTTTGCTCTGGGCGCTGGAAAGCCCCTCAGTGGCTGCGCCGATCCTGTCCCCTCTTTCCTCCCTCAGCGGACCCCATAGAGACGCAGGAGATGTGCAGAAAACCCGCCTTGGTGGTGTTTGATTTGGGTGAGCGTGGCTTGGATGGATCGTCCTGGGCTGCGGCTGGGGATTAGGGGAGTGGGAGCGATTGACTGGCCTGGGTGGTCGAGGGGAGGGGGGAGCTTGGGGAAGGCAGGAGGGTCTTTGTTGAAGACCTTGGACTGTCCCTGGTCAGAAATGGTGCAGAGTCTCCTGCTTAGGGGCTGGGGATGGACTAGATGACCTGCAAGGTCCCTTCTGATTTGCCCAGAATCACCCAGCTCTCTTTTTTTGCCTAAGGAAGAATTAGAACTCACCATCCTCTAGTTGTTGGCTGAAATATCCCAGCTGGCTTGAATGCCTAAAGCAGGACTAGAACTCTCCTTCTCCTGCTGACCGGCATATAATAAACGAACGCTTTGCACTGATAATGTTCCTTAGTTGGGTCATGAAACGTCTTCAAAAAACCACCCGACTCAGAGGGAACCAATCAGCCCCCCCTCCAAGACACACACACACAATCCTTTCTTTAGCGACCATTCTGAGCGATGACGGATGTGCTGGAGAGGTGGGGGAGGGGGATCCAGCAGCCCCGCCCTCTGGGGATTAGGGGAGTGGGAGCGATTGACTGGCCTGGGTGGTCGATGGGAGGGGGGAGTTTGGGGAAGGCAGGAGGGTCTTTGTTGAAGACCTTGGACTGCCCCTTGTCAGAAATGGTGCAGAGTCTCCTGCTTAGGGGCTGGGGATGGACTAGATGACCTGCAAGGTCCCTTCTGATCTGCCCAGAATCACCCAGCTCTCTTTTTTTGCCTAAGGTAGAAAGAGAACTCACCATCCTCTAGTTGTTGGCTGAAATATCCCAGCTGGCTTGAATGCCTAAAGCAGGACTAGAACTCTCCTTCTCCGGCTGATTGGCATATAATAAACGAAGGCTTTGCACTGATAATGTTCCTTAGTTGGGTCATGAAACGTCTTCAAAAAATTCCACCCAGCTCAGAGAGTTCCACAGACTCCACACTTCTCCTCCTCCTCTCTTTATTCACCGCTCCCTTCTCCTCTTCTTCCTCCCTCCCTCTTCCTCCTCCTCCTTAAACCCCACACTACCCTTAGCACTGACGATGTTCCCTAGCTGGCTCATGAAACGTCTGACAGAAAACCACCCGACTCAAAGGGAACCAATCACCTCCCTCCTCACTCAAAAACACAATCCTTTCTTTAGTGTGCTAAACACACACGCCCTGTCGCATCGCCATTTGCGCGCTTGACAACCAGACTGCCTCGGCCGCCATTTTCTGCGTCTCGTGGACATGTGAGATTATTTTACGTCATCTTACACCTGCCTTCCACAAACGTCCATTGCAGGCAATCGGATCACTTAAAATCATGATTCGCTTAATGACACTTGCCAAAAATAAACAATAAAAACCCTGTACGGTCTTTCGGTGCGCTGCTTAACAACCTGCACACCTTAATCTTAATTCTGGACTCAACTTATGGTCTAAGGTGAGGACCACTAACATTTGAGTGCAGAAAGTTAAAATATTCTCGGGGTGAAAAAAATTTGGGGAAGATCCACTTCCAAGTTTAACTTCTCTTTTAAAAAAAAACCTTTTATTTTTGGGTTTATCTCCTACTCTTGCTTTGTACAACTGCGGGTGTTTCTATTTCTTTTTTTAAAAATGGGACATCCTGGGTGACACAACCGTCAGCAACTCACATGATGGGCAAAGCGCCTGATCCAAGACATTCAGCTGCCCTTTGTCCTAAAGTGGGACTCGAACTCACTGCCCCCTGGTGATTGGTCTAAAAGGGGGGACTAGACCTCGCCCTCTCCTGGTGAGTGGCAAGAGACGAGCATATAATAAGCGGACCCTCCTCTCTCCCACCTTTGATCCTTGCTCCTCTTCATCGCTGAACCCCACACTCCCCTCAGCCCTGACGATGTTCCCTAGCTGGCTCATGAAACGTCTGCAAAAAACCACCTGACTCAGAGGGAACCAATCACCCCCCCAACAGACACACACACAGTCCTTTCTTTAGCGACCATTCTGAGCGATGACGGATGTGCTGGAGAGGTGGGGGAGGGGGATCCAGCAGCCCAGCCCTCTGTGGATTAGGGGAGTGGGAGCGATTGACTGGCCTGGGTGGTCGAGGGGAGGGGGGAGTTTGGGGAAGGAAGGAGGGTCTTTGTTGAAGACCTTGGACTGCCCCTTGTCAGAAATGGTGCAGAGTCTCCTGCTTAGGGGCTGGGGTTGGACTAGATGACCTGCAAGGTCCCTTCTTAATATGCTAATGAAGAGTGAAGCCGGTCCGCCTTCTGGGCGGGAAAAAGAAACAAGTTGAAATCATTGGTCTATTTTCCTGGGGAGGAGGGATAATCTTGGAAGGAGGGAGCGGTTGGGCAGGCACCACCCCTACACCTTAACGGACTCCATCGAGGGCTGTTCTGACCGGCTGAGGACCCGGCCTCTTCATTCGACCCCCACTTAACCCTGGCGAGGAAGGGGGCCCCTGCAGAGATCAAAGCACAAAGCGGCTGAACTGAGGCTGGGCATCCCAGCGGCACCAGCGGCCACCACCATCACCGCAGCAAGGGGAGGAGAACCTGCCTCGGCCACTCCAAGATGGCCACCCATGCCCGGCCAGCTCCATCCCCCCCAGCGAAAGGAGACTGGAGATCGTACATGGGTCCATTTCACGTCTTCAGGGAAGCCAGTGACCGTCTGGCAGTATCGAACAAGAGGAGAAGAGCGTTTTTCCTGAGCTCCTGTGGAGGGGACGTCTTCCAAACGGCTATGGGCCTCTCAGCACCAACACACGTGCAGGCAGTTCGTGGGAGGGAGCTTCAGGACATGCTATGAGCACATTATGCACCCCCAGCACCAGCCTTGGTCACATGAGTTTCTCCCCAGGGATCAAAAAGGCCGTGAGACAGTCTATGACTTTGTGGCAACGCTGAGAGAAATGGCAGGCGACTGCAATTCAGCGATCTGGAGGAGGAAAGGATGCGAGAGGGGCTCCTTGGGGTATAAAAGTTTTAAGCCTACGGAGGCGATTAATGGCTCAGCTTGATCTCAGGTTCCAAGCCACCTAGACAGGCCAAGGCGAGTGAGTCTCCATGAGGTCAGACACCGCCATTCGGAGACCAAGGAACGGCCATCCCTCGGGCAGAGCGGACACCGTGCATCACGAGAGCATGGAATACGGACACAATACAGCCTTGGGTGACAAAATCCACCGCACTTGTTCCAAAGAGGAGGCAGGGAGTCCGGAAATGGGAGAGAGGCGCCTCTTTGGTGTCACATGTGGGGCAATCACCCCAGAGCAGCAGGCCGATCCAAAGACGCCACTTGCCCAAGATGCACAAGGAAGAGGCACACCGCAAACCCTTGCCGTGCAACCCAGCCGGCATCCCGCTCCAGAGGCCGATTGTTTCCCGACGTGTCCATGTGCATCCCTGATGGGATTCCGGAAGGCACCGTTTCTGAGGCACCAGCAAGGAGACAACAAAGTTGCAAGCACAAAGTAGCCCCTCAAACATTTGTCAACTACTACAGCGCCCAATGATCAAAGAAATTCCACACCACCGTCGACATTGAGGGATCCCTGGGTGATATGGTGGTGGACACAAGTTCGTATATGACCCTCGTGTCCTGGCCAACTATTAACAAGGCCGTTCTGGGCTTCACAAAAGGACCATCAAGGGATCCTCATCCCTGTCCTGGGGAGGGGGTCCTTCCAAATTAAATTTAAAAGTTTTGTCGGGTGAACGGAGACCTGCCAAACCTTCTCCGCTTAGAATGGTTCGTTGTCCTGGGTCTGGAAGTGACTGCCATCCTCGCCTACCAAGACGAGAGCATCGAGGAGGAGCCGGTCACGGCATTCGCGGACGTCCTAGGTGGGAGTCCAGGCAAGTATAGGGTGACACCTTAAAACCCTTGGTCTGTGTCCCCCACCGGGGAAAAAAGACCAATCATTTTAAATTTTAATGGTGCATAAGCGCACCAACGTGCCTACCGTTTTCTTATATATATCCCTTTCATGTATTCATAACTATTTTTATACTTATACTTACCTTTTATCTTATAATCTCTTGAAAGAATAAATAAATAAAAACAAATAAATTATTTCTTTTCCCTCCCAGAAAACAGACCAGATTGAGATCATCGTTCCTTGGCTTCACTCTCCATTAGCATATGCAACAGTCTTCTTCCTTGACTTACAACATTTCGCGTAATGACCGCTGGAAGTTACAACAGGACGGAGACAAAGGGGACTTGGGACCAACGTTTCATACCTAACAACCGTTGCAGCATCCCCAGCAAGCCAAATTCCCTTAAACCACCATTCCTGGCCACCGGATTTCTCATATGCCTTGAATTGAATGGAGAAAAGCCCACCTATTGAATTCTGGGAGTTGCAGCTCAGGCGCCTGACTAGGGGATTCTGGGAGTTGAAATCCATCCATCTTCACGGGGCCCAGCTTGGAAAAGGCGGCATGTTCCAGGGAGGCTGAAGCTCTGTGAGTTCGCTTGATGGTCCCCCCAGGCATGAGCTGAACATCTGAAACCGGGTTTTTCAACCTTGGCAATTTGAAGGTGGCTCTCTGGGGAATCCTGGGGGTTGAAGCCCACCTTTGTGACATTGTCAAGGTTGCCAAACACGGGTCTAAAATCGCCCAGTGTTCCTTTTTCTGCCCCTTCCCTCCTCCTCCTCTAAGGATCCCCTAATCCTCTAAGAATTGGGCGCATCTGTTTCTCGAATCCAAGACGGGCTGCCTGGCATCGCTGCCTCCCCACATGTCTGTTTCCCTGCAAACTGTCCTTCTAGAGGTTGGGGGGAGGGTTGTGTTTTAGGGGAACAGGGTGCTTTTTTTGAGTTGTGAATGCAGCCTCCTTCTGGCCACACGTGGATAAGGAGGCATCTGCCGTTTTCGCCAACCGGGATCCAGAGCCCCTTTCCCCATCATCCCCGCCATGTCGTGGCTAATAAACGTTCAATAAACACTTTAAAATCATCACTGTTTCATTTGTGTCTCTTTCCACCCTAGAAAAGGCCAAGGCGAGAGAGTCCTCCATGAGGTCAGCCGCCGCCATTCGGAGACCAAGGAGCGGCCATCCCTCAGGCGGAGCGGCCACCGTGCATCACTAGAGCATGTAACATGGAGACAATACATCGTAGGGTGATGAAATCCACCGCACTTGTTCCGAAGAGGAGGCAGGAGTCCGGAAACGGAGAGAGGCGCCTCTTTGGTGCCCGTGTTGCGGCAATCCGCCCAGAGCGGCATGCCGATCCAAAGAAGCCACTTGCCAAAGATGCACAACGGAAGGGCACACCGCAAAAGCTTCCGTACAACCCAGCCGGTATCCCGCCTCCAGAGGCCGATTGTTTCCCGACGCGGCCATGTGCGTCCCTGACGGGATTTCAGAGGGCGCCATTTCGGAGGCACCAGCGAGGAGACGACCAAGTTGCAGACACAAACTAGCTCACCAAACGTTCGTCAGCTACTACAGCGCCCAATGCTCCAAGAAATTCCACGCCACCGTCGACATCGACGGATCCCCGTGTGATACGGTGGTGGACACAAGTTCGTATATGACCCTCGTGTCCTGGCCAAGTATTAAGAAGGCCATTCTGGGCTTCACAAGGAACAGCTCCTAGAGGTTGGGGGAGGATTATGTTTTAGGGAACAGGGTGCTTTTTTAAAGTTATGGGGTGCAGCCTCCCTCTGGCCACAGGTGGATAAGGAGGCATCTGCTGTTTTTCGCCACCCGGGATCCAGAGCCCCTTTCCCCATCATCCCCGCCATGTCGTGGCTAATAAATGTTCAATAAACACTTCACAATCGTCACGGTTTCATTTGTGTCTCCTGGGGCTTCCAGGGTTTCCAGGGTGGTTGTGGGGGTATCTTTTTTAAAAAAAAAAAAAATTTTTTTATTGATTTTTAAAACCAAACATAAACAAACAAAACATAAAAAATAAAAACATAAAACATCTTTTTTGAAAGCAGCTTCATCCTGGGTTACATCTCTTCGTATAGATACAAATTCAAGTTCATGCTCATTTTTATATACCATTCCATATCTTATTACCATTCTACATTTTCTATATAGCTTCTCCCCGATTTAACTTTCTTAATTTTATTTTATTTATTTCATCTCAATTCAGATCATTATACTTATATTCTATATCTGTCCTGTTTCAGCTCTCTATTATCATTTCTCATTAAACAAAATTCCTCCTGTAATCACTGATTGGAGTATGACGCCTTTATATCTTTCCCCTAAAATTATAATACTTAATATAATACATACCTTCCATTCGGATTCTGCTTGGTACATTCTAAAATTACACACTATATTTTTAAAAAGAAAAAATTATGAATATATAATATGAGTTAAAACAACAATCCATCTCAATTCAATTCTATCGTTTATATTAATATTCATTTAAATCTTTAACATTTTACACATTACTTTTCAAATAGGTATCATGCTACTATGGGAACACATATAAACTTTCCATAGTTGCTTCCTGGGGTGGGTGGGATATATTGAGTAACCTTTGCTAAGTCCTCGATGTACGACCATAATCCTCAATTTATGACCGGTCACTTAGGAATGGTTCAAGCTAAGACGGAGCCCCCAGATGGTCCAGAAGACCAAGTTTCAACTCACAAACGTACACACGCCTTATTGCACCGCCATTTGCGCGCTCGACAACCAAACAGCCTCGGCCGCCATTTTCTGCGTCTCGTGGTCATGTGAGGATATTTTACATCATCTCACATCTGGCACCCGACAAACGTCCATTGCAGTCAATTGGTTCACTTAACCTCATGGTTCGCTTAATGACCCTTGCCAAAAATAAACAATAAAAACCCTGTACGGTCTTTCAATGAGCTCCTTAACAACCTCCACACCGTAATCTTAACTCTGGACTCCAATTATGGCCTAAGGTGAGGACTACCAACATTTTACTGGAGAAAGTTATAATATTTATATTTTCATTCTCGGATGACAAACATTTGGGGAAGATCCACTTCCAAGTTTAACTTCTCTTTTTAAAAAACCTTGGTTTTTTGGGCTTATATCCTGCTTTTGCTTTGTACAATTGCAGGTGTTTTTATTTATTTTTTAAAAAAATGGGACATCCTGGGTGACACAACCGTCAGCAACTCACGTGATGGGCAAAGCGCCAGATCCAAGACATTCAGCTGCCCTTTGTGCTAAAGTGGGACTCGAACTCACTGCCCCCTGGTGTTTGGCTATAAAAGGTGATTAGAACTCGCCCTTTCCGGCTGAGTGGCAAGAGACGAGCATATAATAAGCGGACCCTCCTCTCTCCTACCTGGATCCTTCCTCCTCTTCATTGCTGAACCTCACACTCCCCTCAGCCCTGACAATGTTCCCTAGCTGGTTCATGAAACGTCTGCCAGAAAACCACTTGACTCAGTGAGCACCAATCAGCTCCGCCCCCAAGAAACACACACACAATACTTTCTTTAGCGACAACGGATGTGCTGGAGAGGCGGTGGGGGATCCAGCAGCCCCGCCCTCTGGGGATTAGGGGAGTGGGAGTGATTGACTGGCCTGGGTGGTCGAGGGGAGGGGGGAGTTTGGGGAAGGCAGGAGGGTCTTTGTTGAAGACCTTGGACTGCCCCTTGTCAGAAATGGTGCAGAGTCTCCTGCTTAGGGGCTGGGGATGGACTAGATGACCTGCAAGGACCCTTCTGATCTGCCCAGAATCACCCAGCTCTCTTTTTTTGCCTAAGGTAGAAATAGAACTCACCATCCTCTAGTTGTTGGCTGAAATATCCCAGCTGGCTTGAATGCCTAAAGCAGGACTAGAACTCTCCTTCTCCTGCTGACCGGCATATAATAAACGAAGGCTTTGCACTGATAATGTTCCTTAGTTGGGTCATGAAACGTCTTCAAAAAAATCCACCCAGCTCAGAGAGTTCCACAGACTCCACACTTCTCCTCCTCCTCTCTTTATTCACCGCTCCCTTCTCCTCTTCTTCCTCCCTCCCTCTTCCTCCTCCTCCTTAAACCCCCCACTACCCTTAGCACTGACGATGTTCCCTAGCTGGCTCATGAAACGTCTTCAAAAAACCACCCGACTCAGAGGGAACCAATCAGCCCCCCCTCCAAGACACACACAAACAGTCCTTTCTTTAGTGACCATTCTGAGCGATGACGGATGTGCTGGAGAGGTGGGGGAGGGGGATACAGCAGCCCCACCCTCTGGGGATTAGGGGAGTGGGAGCGATTGACTGGCCTGGGTGGTCGAGGGGAGGGGGGAGCTTGGGGAAGGAAGGAGGGTCTTTGTTGAAGACCTTGGACTGCCCCTTGTCAGAAATGGTGTAGAGTCTCCAACTTAAAGGCTGGGGTTGGACTAGATGACCTGCAAGGTCCCTTCTTAATATGCTAATGAAGAGTGAAGCCGGTCCGCCTTCTGGGCGTGGGGGAAGAAACAAGTTGAAATCATTGGTCTATTTTCCTGGGGAGGGGAGGGATAATCTTGGAAGGAGGGAGCGGTTGGGCAGGCACCACCCCTACACCTTAACGGACTCCATCGAGGGCTGTTCTGACCGGCTGAGGACCCGGCCTCTTCATTCGACCCCCACTTAACCCTGGCGAGGAAGGGGGGGCCCTGCAGAGATCAAAGCACAAAGGTGCTGAACTGAGGCTGGGCATCCCAGCGGCACCAGCGGCCACCACCATCACCGCAGCAAGGGGAGGAGAACCTGCCTCGGCCACTCCAAGATGGCCACCCACGCCCGGCCAGTTCCATCCCCCCCAGCGAAAGGAGACTGGAGATCGTACATGGGTCCTTTTCTCGTCTTCAGGGAAGCCAGTGACCTTCTAGGAATATTGAACAAGAGGAGAAGAGCGTTTTTCCTGAGCTCCTGTGGACGGGACGTCTTCCAAACGGCTACGGGCCTCTCGGCACCAACACACGTGCAGGCAGTTCGTGGGAGGGAGCTTCAGGGCTCGCTATGAGCACATTATGCACCCCCATTACCAGCCTTGGTCACATGAGTTTCTCCCCAGGGATCAAAAAGGCCGTGAGACAGTCTATGACTTTGTGGCAACGCTGAGAGAAATGGCAGGCGACTGCAATTCAGCGATCTGCAGGAGGAAAGGATGCGAGAGGGGCTCCTTGGGGGTATAAAAGTTTTAAGTCTACGGAGGCGATTAATGGCTCAGCTTGATCTCAGGTTCCAAGCCACCCTAGACGAGGCCAAGGCGAGTAAGTCCTCCATGAGGTCAGACACCGCCATCCCGGAGATCAAGGACCGGCCATCCCTCGGGCGGAGCGGCCACCGTGCATCACGAGAGCATGGAACATGGAGACAATACATCCAAGGGTGACGAAATCCACTGTACTCGTTCCGAAGAGGAGGCAGGGAATCCGGAAACGGGACAGAGGCGCCTCTTTGGTGTCACATGTGGGGGCAATCCCCCCAGAGAAGCAGGCCGATCCAAAGATGCCACTTGCCCAAGATGCACAAAGGAAGAGGCACACCGCAAACCCTTGCCGTGTAACCCAGCCGGCATCCCACCTCCAGAGGCCGATTGTTTCCCCAACGTGTCCATGTGCGTCCCTGATGGGATTCCGGAAGGCATCGTTTCCGAGGCACCAGCGAGGAAGAGGGCAAGTCGTAGAAACGAGGTAGCCCCCCAAACGTTCGTCGGATACTACAGTGCGCAATGCTCAAAGAAATTCTACACCACCATCGACATCGACGGTGATATGGTGGTGGACACAAGTTCGTATACAACCCTTGTGTCCTGGCCAACTATTAAGAAGGTCGTTCTGGGCTTTACAAGGAACAGTTAAAGCCCCAGAAAGAAGTGCTAAAGGACCGTCAAGGGATCCTCATCCCTGTCCTGGGGAGGGGGTCCTTCCAAATTAAGTTTAAAAGTTTTGTCGGGTGAATGGAGACCTGCCAAACCTTCTCCGCTAAGAATGGTTCGATGTCCTGGGTCTGGAAGTGACTGCCGTCCTCGCCTACCAAGACGAGAGCATCGAGGAGGAGACAGTCACGGTATTCGCGGACGTCCTAGGTGGGAGTCCAGGCAAGTATAGGGTGACACCTTAAAACCCTTGGTCTGTGTCCCCCACCACGGAAAAAAGACCAATCATTTTAAATTTAAATGGTGCATAAGCGCACGAACGTCCCTTCCGTTCCTGTCCAATTGTTTTTTGTTTTCTTATATGTATTCATTTCATGCATTCGTAAGTATTTTTATACTTCTACCATTTATCTTATAATCTCTTGAAAGAATAAATAAACAAAAATAAATAAATTATTTCTTTTCCCTCCTAGAAAACAGACCACATTGACATCATAGTTCCTTGGCTTCACTCTCCATTAGCATGCACAAAAGTCTTCCTCCTCGACTTACAACATTTCCCTTAATGACCCTTGGAAGTTACAACGGCGCGGAGAAAAAAGGGGACTTGGGACCACCGTTTCATACCTAAACACCGTTGCAGCATCCCCAGCAAGCCAAATTCCCTTAAACCAGCATTCCTGGACACCGGATTTATCATATGCCTTGAATTGAATGGAGAAAAGCCCACCTATTGAATTCTGGGAGTTGCAGCTCAGGCGCCTGGCTAGGGGATTCTGGGAGTTGAAGTCCATCCATCTTCACGGGGCCCAGCTTGGAAAAGGCGGCATGTTCGAGGGAGGCTGAAGCTCTGTGAGTTCGCTTGATGGTCCTCCCAGGCATGAGCTGAACATCTGAAACCGGGTTTTTCAACCCTGGCAATTTGAAGGTGGCTCTCTGGGGAATCCTGGGGGTTGAAGCCCACCTTTGTGACATTGTCCAGGTTGCCAAACACGGGTCTAAAATTGCACCGTGTTCCTTTTTCTGCCCCTTCCCCCCTCCTCCTCCAAGGATCCCCTAATCCTCTAAGAATTGGGCGCATCTGTTTCTCGAATCCAAGACGGGCTGCCTGGCATCGCTGCCTCCCCACATGTCTGTTTCCCTGCAAACTGTCCTTCTAGAGGTTGGGGGGGAGGATTGTGTTTTAGGGGAACAGGGTGCTTTTTTTGAGTTGTGAATGCAGCCTCCTTCTGGCCACACGTGGATAAGGAGGCATCTGCCGTTTTTCGCCAACCGGGATCCAGAGCCCCTTTCCCCATCATCCCCGCCATGTCGTGGCAAATAAAGGTTCAATAAACACTTCACAATTGTCAGGGTTTCATTTGTGTCTCCTGGGGCCTGCAGGGTTTCAGGGGAGGTGGCGGGGGGTGGTTGTTGAGTGGTCTCTGCTATGTGCCCGACATATAACCGTAATCCTCAATTTACGACAGGTTACTTAGGAATGGTTCGAAGCTAAGATAGAGCCCCCCCCAAAAGGTCCAGAAGACCAAGATTCGACTCAAAAAAAACACACACGCCCTGTCGCATCGCCATTTGCGCGCTTGACAACCAGACTGCCTCGGCCGCCATTTTCTGCGTCTCATGGACATGTGAGATTATTTTACGTCATCTTACACCTGCCTTCCACAAACATCCATTGCAGGCAATCGGATCACTTAAAATCACGATTCGCTTAATGACACTTGCCAAAAATAAACAATAAAAACCCTGTACAGTCTTTCGGTGCGCTGCTTAACAACCTGCACACCTTAATCTTAATTCTGGACTCAACTTATGGTCTAAGGTGAGGACCACTAACATTTGAGTGCAGAAAGTTAAAATATTCTCGGGGTGAAAAAATTTGGGGAAGATCCACTTCCAAGTTTAACTTCTCTTTTAAAAAAAAAAACCTTTTATTTTTGGGTTTATCTCCTACTCTTGCTTTTTACAACTGCAGGTGTTTCTATTTCTTTTTTTTAAAAATGGGACATCCTGGGTGACACAACCGTCAGCAACTCACATGATGGGGAAAGCGCCTGATCCAAGACATTCAGCTGCCCTTTGTCCTAAAGTGGGACTCGAACTCACTGCCCCCTGGTGATTGTCTAAAAGTGGGACTACACCCGCCCTCTCCTGGTGAGTGGCAAGAGACGAGCATATAATAAGCGGACCCTCCTCTCTCCCACCTTTGATCCTTGCTCCTCTTCATCACTGAACCCCACACTCCCCTTAGCCCTGACGATGTTCCCTAGCTGGCTCATGAAACGTCTTCAAAAATCCACCCGACTCAGAGGGAACCAATCAGCCCCCCCTCCAAGACACAAACACACAGTCCTTTCTTTAGCGACCATTCTAAGCGATGACGGATGTGCTGGAGAGGTGGGGGGGGGGGATCTAGCAGCCCGCCCTCTGGGGATTAGGGGAGTGGGAGCGATTGACTGGCCTGGGTGGTCGAGGGAGGGGGAGCTTGGGAAGGAAGGAGGGTCTTTGTTGAAGACCTTGGACTGCCCCTTGTCGGAAATGGTGTAGAGTCTCCTACTTAAAGGCTGGGGTTGGACTAGATGACCTGCAAGGTCCCTTCTTAATATGCTAATGAAGAGTGAAGCCGGCCCGCCTCCTGGGCGGGGGAAAAAGAAGCAATTTAAAATCATTGGTCTATTTTCCTGGGGAGGGGAGGGATAATCTTGGGAGGAGGGAGCGGTTGGGCAGAGTATCCTGCTTAGGGGCTGGGGTTGGACTAGATGACCTGCAAGGTCCCTTCTGATCTGCCCAGAATCACCCAGCTCTCTTTTTTTGCCTAAGGTAGAAATAGAACTCACCATCCTCTAGTTGTTGGCTGAAATATCCCAGCTGGCTTGAATGCCTAAAGCAGGACTAGAACTCTTGCTCTCCTGCTGATCGGCATATAATAAACGAACGCTTTCCACTGATAATGTTCCTTAGTTGGGTCATGAAACGTCTTCAAAAAACCACCCGACTCAGAGGGAACCAATCAGCCCCCCCTCCAAGACACACACAAACAGTCCTTTCTTTAGCGACCATTCTAAGCGATGACGGATGTGCTGGAGAGGTGGGGAGGGGATCCAGCAGCCCCGCCCTCTGGGGATTAGGGGAGTGGGAGCGATTGACTGGCCTGGGTGGTCGAGGGAGGGGGAGCTTGGGGAAGGAAGGAGGGTCTTTGTTGAAGACCTTGGACTGCCCCTTGTCGGAAATGGTGTAGAGTCTCCTACTTAAAGGCTGGGGTTGGACTAGATGACCTGCAAGGTCCCTTCTTAATATGCTAATGAAGAGTGAAGCCAGTCCGCCTCCTGGGCGTGGGGGAAGAAACAAGTTGAAATCATTGGTCTATTTTCCTGGGGAGGGGAGGGATAATCTTGGAAGGAGGGAGCGGTTGGGCAAGCACCACCCCTACACCTTAACGGACACCA
>NC_142008.1:123077295-123103655 GCF_049901715.1 Pseudonaja textilis | reverse complement strand
AGGGGCCATTTTATAGCCAAACACCAGGGGGCAGTGAGTTCGAGTCCACTTTAGCACAAAGGGCAGCTGAATGTCTTGGATCTGGCGCTTTGCCCATCACGTGAGTTGCTGACGGTTGTGTCTCCCAGGATGTCCCATTTTTTAAAAAAATAAATAAAAACACCTGCAATTGTACAAAGGAAAAGCAGGATATAAGCCCCCAAAAAACCAAGGTTTTTTTAAAAGAGAATTTAAACTTGGAAGTGGATCTTCCCAAATTTTTTGTCACCTCGAGAATGAAAATATCAATATTTTAAATTTCTCCACTCAAATGTAATCCTCACCTTAGGCCATAAATTGAGTCCAGAATTTCAATTAAGGTGTGCAGGTTTTTAAGCAGTGCACCGAAAGACCATAGAGGGTTTTGATTTATTTATTTTTTGCAATGGTCATTAAGCGAACCATGATTTTAAGTGAACCAATTGCCTGCAATGGACGTTTGTCGGAAGCTAGATGTAAAATGTCGTAAAATATCCTCCATATCACCACGAGACCCAGAAAATGGCGGCCGAGGCAGTTTGGTTGTCGAACAGCGCAAATAAGCGATGCAACAAGGCTGTGTGTGTTTATGAGTTGAAACTTGGTCTTCTGGACCTTTTTTTTTTTTTTTTATAAATTTTTATTATTTTTTTAACATAAAAAACACAACAACAAAACATAAAAGTATCAGCTCCCCATATTTTTGTACACACACAGTAAGTCGGTTGGTCCATCGGTTTGTGCATTCACCTCATAGCCACAATTACAGTTACTTTATATAATACTCTTATCAATACAAATTTATAAATCCTAGTATCGCTATTAAAGAAAAAAAAATTTGACTAAACTTTTATTCGGTCATGCCTTTATGAGATAACTATATTTTAAATATTTTATTCTAAAACAAATCTTATAATCATACCAATTCTATCCCAAATATGAAAAAGAAAGAAACAAAGAAAACTATTATATAGATATAGTATCAAAAACCAATAAAAGGAAAGGGAAAATAAAGTCATTATTATTCCTTATTATCTAACTTTTATATTTTAATATTTCATCATTCAACCATTGATAGAAAGATCCCAAACTAAATAAAATTGTTTATCTTCTTGCTCTCTAATTTCAAAAGTCAATCTACTCATCTCAGCACATTCCAAAATTTTCTTTACAACTTCTTCTTGCAATGGAATATTCTCATTTTTCCAATTTTTTGCAAATACAATCCTAGCAGCAGTCAATACATTTACAATCAAATATTTCAACTCTTTACTATAAGTATCTGGTAGTATTCCCAATAGAAAAAACTCGGTTTCAAGTCTATATGCTTCTTTGTCATTTTTCCAGCCACATGTGGATTTTAGTCCAATATTTTCTAGCATCCTCACAAGTCCACCACATGTGATAGTATGAACCAGGTTTCTGATGACATTTCCAGCATTTTTCGGATTTGTTCTTGAACATTCTTGCTATCCTTGTCGGGGAAAATGCCACCTGTAAAACATCTTATACAAGTTTTCTTTATAGGCTGTAGACATTGTCATTTTATAATTTTGCGACCATAATTTCTGCCATTTCTCTAAATCAATCCCATATCCAAAATTCCTCCCCACGCAATCATAGTTTCTTTAACTTGTTCTTCCTCAAGCTTAATTTGCAATAAATAACCATACAATTTTTAATCACCTTTTCATCAGTACCCATCAAAATCTTATCCAAGTCAGTTTGCTTATCATAAAATCCTCTGCTTTGGAATCCTCATAGTACTTTGAATGTATTTGCAAATATGAAAACCAATTCATCTGTATACCTTTGTTCTTCCAATTTTTGCATCGATTTAAGTTCACCCTTTTCATCTAATAATTCCCCATAATTAACTGTTTGTTCCTTTTTATAAATTATAGGATAAGAAAACGCTTCTATCGTCGATAACCAAACTGGAATTTTCAAATAACACTGTTTTTTTATCTTCTCCCAATTCAACCACAGAGACTCCCGTATATAATGTCTTCTAAAATACCCCTGTGTTTTAGTTCCCTTGTACCATAAAAAAGCATGCCAGCCCAACAACAAATCATGACCTTCTAATGTCAACAATCTGGTTTTCCTTAATGTTATCCATTCTTTAACCCACGTCAAGTTTGCAGCTTGGTAGTACAACTCCCAATTAGGCAGACCAAACCCTCCTCTAAATCTAGCATCCTGTAAAAAGCTTTAACTTTATTCTTGCTTTCTTGCCTTGCCATATATACTTCAAAACAATTTTATTTAAATCCTCAAAATATTCTTTTCCAAGCCTAATTGGTATTGTTTGAAACAAAAATAAGACTCTGGGTAAAATGTTCATCTTGATTGTTGAAATCCTTCCTATTAATGACAATTGTAAGTTCTCCCATTTTTCAAATCTTGAGCTATCTGTTGTTTAAGTTTAATATAATTATTCTCCTTCAATGTACTACATCTTGATGTCAAATATATCCCCAGATACTTAACCTTGTTTGTAACTTGAATTTTTAACAGTTCTGCCAACTCTTCCCTTTGTTTCAGCAACATATTCTTTGACAAAATCTTTGTTTTATCTCTATTTATTTTCAAACCAGCCACCTCCCCATAGACCTCTATCTTTTCCAACAGTTTCGAGGCTGTTTCTATAGGGTCTTCCAAGATAAAGACTAGGTCATCTGCAAAGGCTTGTAGTTTAAATTCTTCCTTTTTAATTTTCATTCCTTTTATAGTTTTATCTTCTCTGATATTTCTATTCAACACTTCCAAAGTCAATACAAATATCAAGGGAGAAAGAGGACAACCTTGTCTTGTGCCTTTTCTTATATTAATAGGATCTGTAAATTCTCCCTCCATCATTACCTTAGCTGTTTGTTCATTATAAATTGCTTCTATTGCCTGAATAAATCTTCTAGCAAAGCCCATCTGTTCCATTAAAAGTAACATAAATCTCCAATTCACGTTATCAAATGCCTTTTGAGCATCTAAAATATCAAAGCCATTTGCTTTTCAGGATGCGCCTCATAGTATTCCAGGGTGTCCAGAATTACTCTCATATTGTCTCTGATTTGTCGCTTTGGCAAAAACCCATTTTGGTCTGGGTGAATAAAGTTATTCAAGTACTTTTTAAGTCTTTCTGCTAATATTGAAGCAAAAATTTTATAATCTGCATTTAGTAAAGAAATCGGTCTATAATTCTTGATTTGCAGTAGGTCCGCCTCCTCTTTTGGAATAAGTGTAATGTAAGCCTCTGACCATGTTTTAGGTATCATCTTTTTTAACATAACTTCATTCATAACTTCTAACAGTGGAATACACAGTGATTCTTGAAAGATTTTATAAAATTCTACAGGAAACCCGTCTGGACCTGGTGCCTTTCCATTATTTTGTTTCTTAAGTGCTTGACTTAACTCCATCATTGTTATATTACTTTCTAGCATTTCTTCAATCTCTTTAGGTATCTTAGGTAGATTTGCATTCTGCAGGTATTGTTTAACTTTCTCCTCATCAATGTCTTCTTTCTTATACAAATGCTTATAAAAATCATAAATAATCTCTTTTTTTCTTTGCTGCCATAACAAATTTTACCTTGGTCATCTATTAACTGCGGTATTTTCCTCGACTCTTTCTCCTTTCTCAATTTGTATGCTAGCCATCTACCTGGCTTATTTGCATCCTCAAAATAATTCTGTTTAGCATTCCTAATTTTCTGTGCCAGTTCTTCTTTCTCTATTAAGTCCATTTTATGTTTAGTTATATCCAGTTTCATTTTAACATCTTTTCTGTGTGGCATTTTCTGTAATTCTTTTTCAAGTCCCTTATATTCATCATCCAAGGCTTTAAGAGTTCGCCTTTTCCTGTTATTCTTTTTTTCTTGTATAGTCTATTATCAAGCCTCTAACATAGGCCTTCATTGTGTCCCAAACATTCTGTATTGAGGTGTCTTCTTTTCTGTTCTCTTTAAAGAAGAAGGCCAATTCTTTCTCCATCCATTGTATAAATTCCTTATCCTTTAAAATAGAATTATTTAATGTCCATCTCGATCTTTTCCTTTGTCCCTTCCATTCAATTGTCAATGGGTTATGGTCAGCCCAAGTACTTGTTTCAATATTTACTTCTTGAATACTAGACATTAAATCTGTTGAAATCCAAATCATATCCAGTCTGGACCATGATAGATGCCTATTTGAATAGAACGTAAATTGCTTAGATTTATCATTTCTTTCTCTCCATATGTCTTTTAAAGTTAATTCATCTATCATTTTAAAAAAGGATTTAGGAAGAGTTTTCCTGTTATGCTTTACTGTTGTTGCAATATAGTCAAGTCTATTATCCACAATTCCATTAAAGTCTCCCATCATAATTACATTAGCATAGTCAAGTTCGGCAGTCTTAGTATGTAATTTTCTATAGAATTCTTCCTGTTTATCATTCGATTGCATAAATTGCAATCAAAAGTATCTTTCTATTATTGTCCATTATTTCTACCATTAATATTCTCCCATCATCATCTGTATAAATCATTTTTGCTGGAATGGCCTCTTTAATATATAAAACCACCCCTCTTTTCTTGGATTGTGTCAAAGAGGTAAACAATTTCCTAATTTTGGTTGTAATAACAATTGTTCATGTTGCTTTTTAATATGAACTTCTTGTAAACAAATTATGTCGAACCTTAATTTCATTAATTTATGAAAAATCTTCCTTCTCTTAGCAGCTGAATTCAGTCCATTTATATTCATTGTAATCAATTTTTCTCTTCCATAATTATGTTTTATATTTAGATTTAACCACTCTCGTGGGTCTTGCCTCACGTTGATCTTTAATATCCACTTGTCCACCTACTGCACCTTCTTCTTTTCCAACCTCCATTTGTTCCTCTTGGGATTCAATTGATGGGACCTCCTTTCCTGCTCCTCCTTCTCTGCCTCCAAAAACCTCTGCACAAAACAGTTCTGCTTTCTCAATTGAATCAATTCTATGTCTCTGTTCCTGCCACGTAAACATCAATCCTTCTGGAATCAACCACCTGTAAGACACCTCTTTTTCCAATAACCTTTTAGTCAGGAATCGGTATTCTCTTCTCATCTCTCTCACTCTTCTAGGTATTTGTTTTAAAACCAAAATTTCTTTACTTTTGTATTTCAGTGGCTTCTCTCTTGCTACTTGCAATATTTGTGTCTTCAAAGATTTTTAATAAATCTAATATGAACTTCTCTGGGTAGGTTATTTCTCATCGCATATCTTGTAAAAACTCAGATATATCTCATCAATTCCATCCATCATCTTCTCTTCTGTTATCTCGAGCGCCTCCGCCAGAATTCCTACCATTATCGCAACCAAATCTTGTCCTTTTTCTTCTTCTATATTTTGGAATCTAAGATAAAATTCTGATCTATCCAACTCCCACTTTAACATCTCACTTTTTTCTTGTTCAATCGCTGTTAATCTATTGTCGATATTTCCAATTTTCTTGGTCTTCTGGACCTTTTGGGGGGCTCCGTCTTAGCTTCGAACTACTCCTAAGTGACCGGTCATAAATTGAGGATTACGGTCGTACGTCGAGGACTTAGGAAAGGTTACACAAGATATCCCACCCACCCCAGGAAGCAACTATGGAAAGTTTATATGTGTTCCCATAGTATCATGATACCCATTTGAAAAGTAATGTGTAAAATTTTAAAGATTTAAATGAATATTAATATAAATGATAGAATTGAATTGTGATGGATTGTTGTTTTAATCATATTATATATTCATAATTTTTTCTTTTTTAAAAATATAGTGTGTAATTTTAGAATGTACCAAGCAGAATCCGAATGGAAGATGTATTATATTAAGTATTATAATTTTAGGGGAAAGATATAAAGGCGTCATACTCCAATCAGTGATTACAGGAGAAATTTTGTTTAATGAAAAAGATAATAGAGAGCTGAAACAGGACAGATATAGAATATAAGTATAATGATCTGAATTGAGATGAAATAAATAAAATAAAATTAAGAAAGTTAAATCGGGGAGAAGCTATATAGAAAATGTAGAATGGTAATAAGATATGGAATGGTATATAAAAATGAGCATGAACTTGAATTTGTGTCTGTACGAAGAGATGTAACCCTGGATGAAGTTACCTTCAAAAAATATGTTTTATGTTTTTATTTTTTTAAGTTTTGTTTGTTTATGTTTGTTTTTAAAAATTAATTAAATTTTTTTTTTTTAAAAAAAAAAAACATACCCCCCACAATCACCCCGGAAAACCTGCGGGCCCCAGGAGACACAAATGAAACCGTGACGATTGTGAAGTGTTTATTGAACATTTATTAGCCACGACATGGCAGGGATGATGGGGAAAGGGGCTCTGGATCCTGGGTGGCGAAAAACAGCAGATGCCTCCTTATCCACCTATGGCCAGAGGGAGGCTGCACCCCCGTAACTTTAAAAAAAGCACCCCGTTCCCCTAAAACACAATCTTCCCCCCAAACTCTAGAAGCTGTTCCTTGTGAAGCCCAAAAAGGCCTTCTTAATAGTTGGCCAGGACACGAGGGTCATATACGAACTTGTGTCCACCACCATATCACACGGGGATCCCTCAATGTCAACGGTGGTGTGGAATTCCTTGGAGCATTGCGTGCTGTCGTAGGCGACCAACTTTTGGGGGGCTATTTTGTGTCTGCAACTTGGTCGTCTCCTCGCTGGTGCCTCGGAAATGGCGCCTTCCGAAATCCTGTCAGGGACACACATGGCCGTGTCGGGGAAACAATCGGCCTCTGGAGGCGGGATGCCGGCTGGGTTGCATGGCAAGCTTTTGCGGTGTGCCCCTTCCGTTCTGCATCTTCGGCAAGTGGCGTCTTTGGATCGGCATGGCGCTCTGGGGGGGTTGCCCCCACATGCGACACCAAAGAGGTGCCTCTCTCCCATTTCCGGATTCCCTTCCTCCTCTTCGGAACGAGTACGGTGGATTTTGTCACCCTTGGAAGTATTGTCTCCATGTTCCATGCTCTTGTGATGCACGGTGGCTGCTCCGCCCGAGGGATGGCCGCTCCTTGGTCTCCGAATGGCAGTGTCTGACCTCATGGAGGACTCACTCGCCTTGGCCTTTTCTAGGGTGGAAAGAGACACAAATGAAACCGTGACGATTTATTTTTTCTGTCAGGAGATTATAAGATAACAGGTACAAGTATAAAAATAGTTATGAATACATATAACAGATACATATAAGAAAATGGTTGGCACGTTGGTGTGCTTATGCACCATTTAAATTTAATATGATTGGGTTTTTTTCCGCGGTGGGGGACACAGACCAAGGGTTTTAAGGTGTCACCCTATACTTGCCTGGACTCCCACTATGGACGTCCGCGAATGCCGTGACCGGCTCCTCCTCGATGCTCTCGTCTTGGTAGGCGAGGATGGCAGTCACTTCCAGAACCAGGACATCGAACCATTCTAAGCAGAGAATGTTTGGCAGGTCTCCGTTCACCCGACAAAACTTTTAAATTTAATTTGGAAGGACCCCCTCCCCAGGACAGGGACGAGGATCCCTTGACGGTCCTTTAGCAATATTTTCTGTTGCTTTAGCTGTTCCTTGTAAAGCCCAGAACGGCCTTCTTAATAGTTGGCCAGGACACGAGGGTCATATACGAACTTGTGTCCACCACCGTATCACCCAGTGATCCCTCAATGACGACGGTGGTGTGGAATTTCTTGGAGGATTGGGCGCTGTAGTAGTTGACAAACGTTTGAGGGGCTACTTTGTGTTTGCAACTTTATCGTCTCCTCGCTGGTGCCTCGGAAACGGCGCCTTCCGAAATCCCATCAGGGATGCACATGGACACGTCGGGCAAACAATCGGCCTCTGGAGACAGGGTGCCGGCTGGGTTGCACGGCAAGGGTTTGCGGTGTGCCTCTTCCTTTGTGCATCTTGGGCAAATGGCATCTTTGGATCGGCCTGCTGCCCTGGGGGGATTGCCCCCACGTGAGACACCAAAGAGGCGCCTCTCTCCCATTTCTGGATTCCCTGCCTCCTCTTCGGAACGAGTACAGTGGATTTTGTCACCCTTGGATGTATCGTCTCCATGTTCCATGCTCTCGTGATGCACGGTGGCCGCCTTTTTGATCCCTGGGGAGAAACTCATGTGACCAAGGCTGGTGCTGGGGGTGCATAATGTGCTCATAGCGAGTCCTGAAGCTCCCTCCCACGAACTGCCTGCACGTGTGTTGGTGCCGAGAGGCCTGTAGCCGTTTGGAAGACGTCCCGTCCACAGGAGCTCAGGAAAACCGCTCTTCTCCTCTTGTTCGATACTCCTAGAAGGTCACTGGCTTCCCTGAAGACGAGAAAAGGACCCATGTACGATCTCCAGTCTCCTTTCGCTGGGGGGGACGGAGCTGGCCGGGCGTGGGTGGCCATCTTGGAGTGGCCGAGGCAGGTTCTCCTCCCTTTGCTGCGGTGATGGTGGTGGCCGCTGGTGCCGCTGGGATGCCCAGCCTCAGTTCAGCCCGCTTTGTGCTTTGATCTCTGCAGGGCCCCCCCTTCCTCGCCAGGGTTAAGTGGGGGTCGAATGAAGAGGCCGGGCCCTCAGCCGGTCAGAACAGCCCTCGATGGAGTCCGTTAAGGTGTAGGGGTGGTGCCTGCCCAACAGCTCCCTCCTTCCAAGATTATCCCTCCCCTCCCCAGGAAAATAGACCAATGATTTTAAATTGCTTATTTTTCCCCCCGCCCAGAAGGCGGGCCGGCTTCACTCTTCATTAGCATATTAAGAAGGTACCTTGCAGGTCCTCTAGTCCATCCCCAGCCTTTAAGCAGGAGACTCTGCACCATTTCTGACCGGGGCAGTCGAAGGCATTCAACAAAGACCCTCCTGCCTTCCCCAAGCTCCCCCCTCCCCTCGACCACCCAGGCCAGTCAATCGCTCCCACTCCCCTAATCCCCAGAGGGCTGGGCTGCTGGATACCCCTACCCCACCTCTCCAGCACATCCGTCATCGCTCAGAATGGTCGCTAAAGAAAGGACTGTGTGTGTGTGTCGGGGGGGGGGGGAGGTGATTGGTGCTCTCTGAGTCGGGTAGTTTCTTGGCAGACATTTCATGAACCAGCCAGGGAACATTGTCAGGGCTGAGGGGAGTGTGAGGTTCAGCAATGAAGAGGAGGAAGGATCCAGGTAGGAGAGAGGAGGGTCCGCTTATTATATGCTCGTCTCTTGCCACTCAGCCGCAGAGGGCGAGTTCTAATCACCTTTTATAGCCAAACACCAGGGGGCAGTGAGTTCGAGTCCCACTTTAGCACAAAGGGCAGCTGAATGTCTTGGATATGGCGCTTTGCCCATCACGTGAGTTGCTGACGGTTGTGTCACCCAGGATGTCCCATTTTTAAAAATAAAAAATAAAAACACCTGCAATTGTACAAAGCAAAAGCAGGATATAAGCCCAAAAAACCAATGTTTTTTTAAAAAGAGAATTTAAACTTGGAAGTGGATCTTCCCCAAATTTTTGTCACCTCGAGAATGAAAATATCAATATTTTAAATTTCTCCACTCAAATGTAATCCTCACCTTAGGCCATAAATTGAGTCCAGAATTTCGATTAAGGTGTGCAGGTTTTTAAGCAGCGCACCGAAAGACCGTTGAGGGTTTTGATTTATTTATTTTTTGCAATGGTCATTAAGCGAACCATGATTTTAAGTGAACCAATTGCCTGCAATGGACGTTTGTCGGCTGCCAGATGTGAGATGATGTAAAATATCCTCACATGACCACGAGACGCAGAAAATGGCGGCCGAGGCAGTTTGGTTGTCGAGCTCGCAAATGGCGATGCAATAAGGCGTGTGTACGTTTGTGAGTTGAAACTTGGTCTTCTGGACCATCTGGGGGGCTCCGTCTTAGCTTCGAACCATTCCTAAGTGACCGGTCATAAATTGAGGATTATGGTCGTACATCGAGGACTTAGCTAAGGTTACTCAATATATCCCACCCACCCCAGGAAGCAACTATGGAAAGTTTATATGTGTTCTCATAGTAGCATGATACCTATTTGAAAAGTAACGTGTAAAATGTTAAAGATTTAAATGAATATTAATATAAACGATAGAATTGAATTGAGATGGATTGTTGTTTTAATCATATTATATATTCATAATTTTTTCTTTTTTAAAAATATAGTGTGTAATTTTAGAATGTACCAAGCAGAATCCGAATGGAAGGTATGTATTATATTAAGTATTATAATTTTAGGGGAAAGATATAAAGGCGTCATACTCCAATCAGTGATTACAGGAGAAATTTTGTTTAATGAGAAAAGATAATAGAGAGCTGAAACAGGACAGATATAGAATATAAGTATAATGATCTGAATTGAGATGAAATAAATAAAATAAAATTAAGAAAGTTAAATCGGGGAGAAGCTATATAGAAAATGTAGAATGGTAATAAGATATGGAATGGTATATAAAAATGAGCATGAACTTGAATTTGTGTCTGTACGAAGAGATGTAACCCTGGATGAAGTTACTTTCAAAAAATGTTTTATGTTTTTATTTTTTTAAGTTTTGTTTGTTTATGTTTGTTTTTAAAAATTAATTAAAAAAATGTTTTTTAAAAAAAAAACATACCCCCCACAATGACCCCGGAAAACCTGCGGGCCCCAGGAGACACAAATGAAACCGTGACGATTGTGAAGTGTTTATTGAACGTTTATTAGCCACGACATGGCGGGGATGATGGGGAAAGGGGCTCTGGATCCCGGGTGGCGAAAAACAGCAGATGCCTCCTTATCCACCTATGGCCAGAGGGAGGCTGCAGCCCCGAAACTCAAAAAAAGGCACCCCGTTCCCCTAAAAAATAATCCTCCCCCCAACCGCTAGAAGCTGTTCCTTGTGAAGCCCAGAATGGCCTTCTTAATAGTTGGCCAGGACACGAGGGTCATATACGAACTTGTGTCCACCACCATATCACACGGGGATCCCTCAATGTCAACGGTGGCGTGGAATTTCTTGGAGCATTGGGCGCTGTAGTAGTTGACAAACGTTTGAGGGGCTACTTTGTGTTTGCAACTTTGTCGTCTCCTCGCTGGTGCCTCAGAAACGGTGCCTTCCGGAATCGCATCAGGGATGAACATGGACATGTCGGGGAAACAATCGGCCTCTGGAGACGGGATGCCGGCTGGGTTGCATGGCAAGGGTTTGCGGTGTGCCCCTTCCTGTGCATCTTTGGCAAGTGGCGTCTTTGGATCGGCCTGCTGCTCTGGGGTTATTGCCCCCACATGTGAAACCAAAGAGGCGCCTCTGTCCCGTTTCCGGATTCCCTGCCCCCTTTTCGGAATGAGTGCGGTGGATTTTGTCACCCTTGGATGTATTGTCTCCATGTTCCATGCTCTCGTGATGCACGGTGGCCGCTCCGCCCGAGGGATGGCCGCTCCTTGATCTCTGAATGGCGGCGGCTGACCTCATGGAGGACTCACTCGCCTTTGCCTCGTCTAGGGTGGAAAGAGACACAAATGAAACCGTGATGATTTATTTATTCTGTCAGGAGATTATAAGATAACAGGTACAAGTATAAAAATAGTTATGAATACATGAAACGGATACATATAAGAAAACGGTAGGCACGTTGGTGCGCTTATGCACCATTTAAATTTAAATTGATTGGTCTTTTTTCCGCGGTGGGGGACACAGACCAAGGGCTTTAAGGTGTCATCCTATACTTGCCTGGGCTCCCACTATGGACGTCCGCGAATGCCGTGACCGGCTCCTCCTCGATGCTCTTGTCTTGGTAGGCGAGGACGGCAGTCACTTCCAGACCCAGGACATCGAACCATTCTAAGCGGAGAAGGTTTGGCAGGTCTCCGTTCACCCGACAAAACTTTTAAATTTAATTTGGAAGGACCCCCTCCCCAGGACATAGATGAGGATCCCTTGGTGGTCCTTTAGCACTATTTTCTGGGGCTTTAGCTGTTCCTTGTGAAGCCCAGAACGGCCTTGTTAATAGTTGGCCAGGACACAAGGGTCGTATACGAACTTGTGTCCACCACCATATCACACGGGGATCCGTCGATGTCGACGGTGGTATGGAATTTCTTGGAGCATTGTGCGCTGTAGTATCCGACGAACGTTTGGGGGGCTACCTCGTTTCTACGACTTGCCCTATTCCTTGCTGGTGCCTCAGAAACGGTGCCTTCCGGAATCCCATCAGGGACGCACATGGCTGCGTCGGGGAAACAATGGGCCCCTGGAGGTGGGATGCCGGCTGGGTTGCACGGCAAGGGTTTGCGGTGTGCCTCTTCCTTTGTGCATCTTGGGCAAGTGGCATCTTTGGATCGGCCTGCTGCTCTGGGGGGATTGCCCCCACATGTGACACCAAAGAGGCGCCTCTCTCACATTTCCGGATTCCCTGCCTCCTCTTCGGAATGAGTACGGTGGATTTCGTCACCCTTGGATGTATTGTCTCCATGTTCCATGCTCTCGTGATGCACGGTGGCCGCTCCGCCCGAGGGATGGCCGCTCCTTGATCTCCGGAATGGCGGTGTCTGACCTCATGGAGGACTCACTCGCCTTGGCCTCGTCTACGGTGGCTTGGAACCTGAGATCAAGCTGAGCCATTAATCGCCTCCGTAGGCTTAAAACTTTTATACCCCCAAGGAGCCCCTCTCGCATCCTTTCCTCCTCCAGATCACTGAAATGCAGTCGCCTGCCATTTCTCTCAGCGTTGCCACAAAGTCATAGACTGTCTCACGGCCTTTTTGATCCCTGGGGAGAAACTCATGTGACCAAGGCTGGTGCTGGGGGTGCATAATGTGCTCATAGCGAGTCCTGAAGCTCCCTCCCACTACTGCCTGCATGTGTGTTGGTGCCGAGAGGCCTGTAGCCGTTTGGAAGACGTCCCGTCCACAGGAGCTCAGGAAAAACGCTCTTCTCCTCTTGTTCGATACTCCTAGAAGGTCACTGGCTTCCCTGAAGACGTGAAAAGGACCCATGTACGATCTCCAGTCTCCTTTCGCTGGGGGGGACGGAGCTGGCCGGGCGTGGGTGGCCATCTTGGAGTGGCCGAGGCAGGTTCTCCTCCCCTTGCTGCGGTGATGGTGGTGGCCGCTGGTGCCGCTGGGATGCCCAGCCTCAGTTCAGCCGCTTTGTGCTTTGATCTCTGCAGGGGCCCCCTTCCTCGCCGGGGTTAAGTGGGGGTCGAATGGAGAGGCCAGGTCCTCAGCCGGTCAGAACAGCCCTCGATGGAGTCCGTTAAGGTGTAGGGGTGGTGCCTGCCCAACCGCTCCCTCCTTTAAAGATTATCTTCCCCCCCCAGGAAAATAGACCAATGATTTTAAATTGCTTCTTTTTCCCCCGCCCAGAAGGCGGGCCGGCTTCACTCTTCATTAGCATATTAAGAAGGGGCCTTGCAGATCATCTAGTCCAACCCCAGCCTTTAAGTAGGAGACTCTGCACCATTTCTGACCAGGGGCAGTCCAAGGTCTTCAACAAAGACCCTCCTGCCTTCCCCAAGCTCCCCACTCCCCTCGACCACCCAGGCCAGTCAATCGCTCCCACTCCCCTAATCCCCAGAGGGCGGGGCTGCTGGATCCCCCTCCCCGCCTCTCCAGCACATCCGTCATCGCTCGGAATGGTCGCTAAAGAAAGGATTGTGTGTGTGTGTTGTGGGGGGTCTGATTGGTTCCCTCTGAGTCGGGTGGTTTTTTGAAGACGTTTCATGAGCCAGCTAGGGAACATTGTCAGGGCTAAGGGGAGTGTGGGGTTCAGTGATGAAGAGGAGCAAGGATCAAAGGTGGGAGAGAGGAGGGTCCGCTTATTATATGCTCGTCTCTTGCCACTCACCAGGAGAGGACGGGGTCTAGTCCCACTTTTTAGACAATCACCAGGGGGCAGTGAGTTCGAGTCCCACTTTAGGACAAAGGGCAGCTGAATGTCTTGGATCAGGCGCTTTCCCCATCATGTGAGTTGCTGACGGTTGTGTCACCCAGGATGTCCCATTTTTAAAAAAAGAAATAGAAACACCCGCAGTTGTACAAAGCAAGAGTAGGAGATAAACCCAAAAATAAAAGGTTTTTTTTAAAAGGGAAGTTAAACTTGGAAGTGGATCTTTCCCAAATTTTTTTCACCCCGAGAATATTTTAACTTTCTGCACTCAAATGTTAGTGGTCCTCACCTTAGACCATAAGTTGAGTCCAGAATTAAGATTAAGGTGTGCAGGTTGTTAAGCAGCGCACCGAAAGACTGTACAGGGTTTTTATTGTTTATTTTTGGCAAGTGTCATTAAGCGAATCGTGATTTTAAGTGATCCGATTGCCTGCAATGGACGTTTGTGGAAGGCAGGTGTAAGATGACGTAAAATAATCTCACATGTCCACGAGACGCAGAAAATGGCGGCCGAGGCAGTCTGGTTGTCAAGCGCGCAAATGGCGATGCGACAGGGCGTGTGTGTTTAGCACACTAAAGAAAGGATTGTGTTTTTGAGTGAGGAGGGAGGTGATTGGTTCCCTTTGAGTCGGGTGGTTTTCTGTCAGACGTTTCATGAGCCAGCTAGGGAACATCGTCAGTGCTAAGGGTAGTGTGGGGTTTAAGGAGGAGGAGGAAGAGGGAGGGAGGAAGAAGAGGAGAAGGGAGCGGTGAATAAAGAGAGGAGGAGGAGAAGTGTGGAGTCTGTGGAACTCTCTGAGCTGGGTGGATTTTTTTGAAGACGTTTCATGACCCAACTAAGGAACATTATCAGTGCAAAGCCTTCGTTTATTATATGCCGATCAGCAGGAGAAGGAGAGTTCTAGTCCTGCTTTAGGCATTCAAGCCAGCTGGGATATTTCAGCCAACAACTAGAGGATGGTGAGTTCTATTTCTACCTTAGGCAAAAAAAGAGAGCTGGGTGATTTTGGGCAAATCAGAAGGGACCTTGCAGGTCATCTAGTCCAACCCCAGCCTTTAGGTAAAAGACTCTGCACCATTTCTGACCAGGGGCAGTCGAAGGCATTCAACAAAGACCCTCCTGCCTTCCCCAAGCTCCCCCCTCCCCTCGACCACCCAGGGCATTCAGTCAATCGCTCCCACTCCCCTAATCTCCAGAGGGCTGGGCTGCTGGAGCCCCCCCCCCCCCGCTTCTCCAGCACGTCCGTCGTCGCTCAGGAGGGTCGCTACAGAAAGGATTGTGTGTGTGTGTGTTGTGTACTTTCTTGGCAGACGTTTCATGAGCCAGCTAGGGAACATCGTCAGGGCTAAGGGGAGTGTGGGGTTCAGTGATGAAGAGGAGCAAGGATCAAAGATGGGAGAGAGGAGGGTCCGCTTATTGTATGCTCGTCTCTTGCCACTCACCAGGGGAGGGCGGGGTCAAGTCCCACTTTTTAGACAATCACCAGGGGGCAGTGAGTTCGAGTCCCACTTTAGGACAAAGGGCAGCTGAATGTCTTGGATCAGGCGCTTTGCCCATCATGTGAGTTGCTGACGGTTGTGTCACCCAGGATGTCCCATTTTTAAAAAAGATAGAAACACCCGCAGTTGTACAAAGCAAGAGTAGGAGATAAACCCAAAAATAAAAGGTTTTTTTTAAAAGAGAAGTTAAACTTGGAAGTGGATCTTCCCCAAATTTTTTTCACCCCGAGAATATTTTAACTTTCTACACTCAAATGTTAGTGTTGCTCACCTTAGACCATAAGTTGAGTCCAGAATTAAGATTAAGGTGTGCAGGTTGTTAAGCAGCGCACCGAAAGACTGTACAGGGTTTTTATTGTTTATTTTTGGCAAGCGTCATTAAGCGAATCATGATTTTGAGTGATCCGATTGCCTGCAATGGACGTTTGTGGAAGGCAGGTGTAAGATGACGTAAAATAATCTCACATGTTCACGAGACGCAGAAAATGGCGGCCGAGGCAGTTTGGTTGTCGAGCTCGCAAATGGCGATGCGACAGGGCGTGTGTGTTTTTTTGAGTCCAATCTTGGTCTTCTGGACCTTTTGGGGGGGGGCTCTGTCTTAGGTTCGAACCATTCCTAAGTAACCTGTCGTAAATTGAGGATTACGGTTATATGTCGAGCACATAGCATAGGCCACTCAACCCCCCCCCCCCACCTCCCCCGAAGCCCTGTAGGCCCCAGAAGACACAAATTAAACCGTGACGATTGTGAAGTGTTTATTGAACATTTATTAGCCACGACATGGCGGGGATGATGGGGAAAGTGGCTCTGGATCCCGGGTGGTGAAAAACAGCAGATGCCTCCTTATCCACCTGTGGCCAGAGGGTGGCTGCACCCCGATAACTCAAAGAAAATACACCCCGTTCCCCTAAAACACAATCCTCCCCCCAACCTCTTAAAGGACAGTTTGCAGGGAAACAGACATGTGGGGAGGCAGCGATGCCAGGCAGCCCGTCTTGGATTCGAGAAACAGATGCGCCCAATTCTTAGAGGATTCGGGGATCCTTAGAGGAGGAGGAGGGAAGGGGCAGAAAAAGGAACACGGGGCGATTTTAGACCCGTGTTTGGCAACCTTGACAATGTCACAAAGGTGGGCTTCAACCCCCAGGATTCCCCAGAGAGCCACCTTCAAATTGCCAAGGTTGAAAAACCCGGTTTCAGATGTTCAGCTCATTCCTGGGAGGACCATCAAGCGAACTCACAGAGCTTCAGCCTCCATGGAACATGCCGCCTTTTCCAAGCTGGGCCCCGTGAAGATGGATAGATTTCAACTCCCAGAATCCCCTAGTCAGGCGCCTGATCTGCAACTCCCAGAATTCAATAGGTGGGCTTTTCTCAGTTCAATTCAAGGCATATGAGAAATCTGGTGGCCAGGAATGGTGGTTTAAGGGAAATTGGCTTGCTGGGGAGGCTTCAACGGTTGTTAGGTAAGAAACGTTGGTCCCAAGTCCCCTTTTTTCTCCGTCCCGTTGTAACTTCTAAGGGTCATTAAGGGAAATGTTGTAAGTCGAGGAGGAAGACTTTTGCGTATGCTAATGGAGAGTGAAGCCAAGGAACTATGATGTCAATCTGGTCTGTTTTCTAGGAGGGAAAAGAAATAATTTATTTGTTTTTATTTATTTATTCTTTCAAGAGATTTTAAGATAACAGGAACAAGTATAAAAATAGTTATGAATACATGAAAGGGATATATATAAGAAAACGGTAGGCACGTTGGTGCGTTTATGCACCATTTAAATTTAAAATGATTGGTCTTTTTTCCGCGGTGGGGGACACAGACCAAGGGTTTTAATGTGTCATCCTATACTTGCCTGGACTCCCACTATGGACGTCCGCGAATGCCGTGACCGGCTCCTCCTCGATGCTCTCGTCTTGGTAGGCGAGGACGGCAGTCACTTCCAGAACCAGGACATTGGACCATTCTAAGCGGAGAAGGTTTGGCAGGTCTCCGTTCACCCGACAAAACTTTTAAATTTAATCTGGAAGGACCCCCTCCCCAGGACAGGGATGAGGATCCCTTGACGGTCCTTTAGCAATATTTTCTGGGGCTTTAGCTGTTCCTTGTGAAGCCCAGAATGGCCTTCTTAATAGTTGGCCAGGACACAAGGGTCGTATACGAACTTGTGTCCACCACCATATCACCCAGTGATCCCTCAATGTCGACGGTGGCGTGGAATTTCTTGGAGCATTGGGCGCTGTAGTAGTCGACGAACGTTTGGGGGGCTAGTTTGTGTCTGCAACTTGGTCGTCTCCTCGCTGGTGTCTCAGAAACGGTACCTTCCGGAATCGCATCAGGGACGCACATGGACACGTCGGGGAAACAATCGGCCTCTGGAGACAGGGTGCCGGCTGTGTTGCACGGCAAGGGTTTGCGGTGTGCCCCTTCCGTTGTGCATCTTTGGCAAGTGGCGTCTTTGGATCGGCCTGCTGCTCTGGGGGGATTGCCCCCACATGTGACACCAAAGAGGCGCCTCTCTCCCATTTCCGGACTCCCTGCCTCCTCTTCGGAACAAGTGTGGTGGATTTCATCACCCTTGGATGTATTGTGTCCGTCTACCATGCTCTTGTGATGCACGGTGCCTGCTCTGCCCGAGGGATGGCCGTTCCTTTGATGTCCGAATGGCGGTGTCTGACCTCATGGGGGACTCACTCGCCTTGGCCTCGTCTAGGGTGGCTTGGAACCTGAGATCATGCTGAGCCATTAATCGCCTCCGTGGGCTTAAGTCTTTTATACCCGCAAGGAGCCCCTCTCGCATCCTTTCCTCCTCCAGATCGCTGAATTGCAGTCGCCTGCCATTTCTCTCAGCGTTGCCACAAAGTCATAGACTGTCTCACGGCCTTTTTGATCCCTGGGGAGAAACTCATGTGACCAAGGCTGGTGCTGGGGGTGCATAATGTGCTCATAGCATGTCCTGAAGCTCCCTCCCACGAACTGCCTGCACGTGTGTTGGTGCCGAGAGGCCTGTAGCCGTTTGGAAGACGTCCCGTCCACAGGAGCTCAGGAAAAACGCTCTTCTCCTCTTGTCCGTTACAGCCAGACGGTCATTTGCTTCCCTGAAGACGTGAAATGGACCCATGTACGATCTCCGGTCTCCTTTCGCTGGGGGGGATGGAGCTGGCCGGGCGTGGGTGTCCATCTTGGAGTGGCCGAGGCAGGTTCTCCTCCTCTTGCTGCGGTGATGGTGGTGGCCGCTGGTGCCGCTGGGATGCCCAGCCTCAGTTCAGCCGCTTTGTGCTTTGATCTCTGCAGGGGCCCCCTTCCTCGCCAGGGTTAAGTGGGGGTCGAATGAAGAGGCCGGGTCCTCAGCCGGTCAGAACAGCCCTCGATGGAGTCTGTTAAGGTGTAGGGGTGGTGCCTGCCCAACCGCTCCCTCCTTCCAAGATTATCCCTCCCCTCCCCAGGAAAATAGACCAATGATTTCAACTTGTTTCTTCCCCCACGCCCAGGAGGCGGACCGGCTTCACTCTCCATTAGCATATTAAGAAGGGACCTTTTAGGTCATCTAGTCCAACCCCAGCCTTTAGGCAGAAGACTCTGCACCATTTCTGACCAGGGGCAGTCCAAGGTCTTCAACAAAGACCCTCCTGCCTTCCGCAAGCTCCCCCCTCCCCTCGACCACCCAGGCCAGTCAATAGCTCCCACTCCCCTAATCCCCAGCCGCAGCCCAGGACGATCCATCCAAGCCATGCTCACCCAGATCAAACACCACCAAGGCGGGTTTTCTGCACATCGCCTGCGTCTCTACGGGGTCCGCTGAGGGAGGAAGGAGGGGACAGGATCGGCGCAGCCACTGAGGGGCTTTCCAGCGCCCAGAGCAAAAGATTGCGTGCAAAAGGCAGGTTGCAAAGCGTTGAGGGCGTCAGCTTTGTTGCAATGCAGGGTGATCCTCAGTAGATCCTAAAAGCCAAACAGGAAAGTCCTGATCTCTTGGCTCCCCCGCCGGCCAGAAAGCTTGCAGCCTTGCAGGTCATCTAGTCCAACCCCAGCCTTTAGGCAGAAGACTCTGCACCATTTCTGACCAGGGGCAGTCGAAGGCATTCAACAAAGACTCTCCTGCCTTCCCCAAACTCCCCCCTCCCCTCGACCACCCAGGCCATTCAGTCAATCGCTCCCACTCCCCTAATCCCCAGAGGGCTGGGCTGCTGGATCCCCCTCCCCCACCTCTCCAGCACGTCCGTCATCGCTCGGAATGGTCGCTAAAGAAAGGATTGTGTGTGTGTGTCGGGGGGGGGGGGTGATTGGTGCTCACTGAGTCAGGTGGTTTTCTGGCAGACGTTTCATGACCCAGCTAGGGAACATCGTCAGGGCTGAGGGGAGTGTGACGTTCAGCGATGAAGAGGAGGAAGGATCCAGGTAGGAGAGAGGAGGGTCCGCTTATTATATGCTCGTCTCTTGCCACTCAGCCGGAGAGGGCGAGTTCTAATCACCTTTTGTAGCCAAACAGCAGGGGGCAGTGAGTTCGAGTCCCACTTTAGCACAAAGGGCAGCTGAATGTCTTGGATCTGGCCCTTTGCCCATCACGTGAGTTGCTGACGGTTGTGTCACCCAGGATGTCCCATTTTTAAAAAAAATAAATAAAAACACCTGCAATTGTACAAAGCAAAAGCTGGATATAAGCCCCAAAAACCAAGGTTTTTTTAAAAAAGAGAATTTAAACTTGGAAGTGGATCTTCCCCAAATTTTTGTCACCTCGAGAATGAAAATATCAATATTTTAACTTTCTCCACTCAAATGTTAGTAATCCTCACCTTAGGCCATAAATTGAGTCCAGAATTTCGATTAAGGTGTGCAGGTTTTTAAGCAGCGCACCGAAAGACCGTAGAGGGTTTTGATTTATTTATTTTTTGCAATGGTCATTAAGCGAAACATGATTTTAAGTGAACCAATTGCCTGCAATGGACGTTTGTCGGAAGCTAGATGTAAAATGTCGTAAAATATCCTCATATCACCACGAGACGCAGAAAATGGCGGTCAAGGCAGTTTGGTTGTCGAACGCGCAAATGGCGATGCAACAAGGCTGTGTGTGTTTATGAGTTGAAACTTGGTCTTCTGGACCTTTTGGGGGGCTCCGTCTTAGCTTCGAACTATTCCTAAGTAACCGGTCATAAATTGAGGATTACGGTCGTACGTTGAGGACTTAGCAAAGGTTACTCAATATATCCCACCCACCCCAGGAAGCAACTATGGAAAGTTTATATGTGTTCCCATAGTAGCATGATACCTATTTGAAAAGTAATGTGTAAAATGTTTTATTATTATTTATTATCCACAATCACCCCGGAAACCCTGGAGGCCCCAGGAGACACAAATGAAACCGTGACGATTGTGAAGTGTTTATTGAACATTTATTAGCCACGACATGGCAGGGATGATGGGGAAAGGGGCTCTGGATCCCGGGGGGCAAAAAACAGCAGATGCCCCCTTATCCAACTGTGGCCAGAGGGAGGCTGCACCCCCGTAACTCAAAAAAAAGCACCCTGTTCCCCTAAAACACAATCTTCCCCCCAAACTCTAGAAGCTGTTCCTTGTGAAGCCCAAAAAGGCCTTCTTAATAGTTGGCCAGGACACAAGGGTCATACACGAACTTGTGTCCACCACCGTATCACACGGGGATCCGTCGATGTCGACGGTGGCGTGGAATTTCTTGGAGCATTGGGCGCTGTAGTAGATGACTAACGTTTGGGGAGCTAGTTTGTGTCTGCAACTTGGTCGTCTCCTCGTTGGTGCCTCCGAAATGGCGCCGTCTGAAATCCCGTCAGGGATGCACATGGCCGCGTCGGGGAAACAATCGGCCTCTGGAGGCGGGATACCGGCTGGGTTGTACGGAAGCTTTTGCGGTGTGCCCCTTCCGTTGTGCATCTTTGGCAAGTGGCTTCTTTGGATCGGCATGCCGCTCTGGGCGGATTGCCCCAACACGGGCACCAAGGAGGCGCCTCTCTCCCGTTTCCGGACTCCCTGCCTCCTCTTCGGAACAAGTGCGGTGGATTTCATCACCCTACGATGTATTGTCTCCATGTTACATGCTCTAGTGATGCACGGTGGCCGCTCCGCCTGAGGGATGGCCGCTCCTTGGTCTCCGAATGGCGGCGGCTGACCTCATGGGGGACTCACTCGCCTTGGCCTTTTCTAGGGTGGAAAGAGACACAAATGAAACAGTGATGATTTTAAAGTGTTTATTGAACGTTTATTAGCCACGACGTGGCGGGGATGATGGGGAAAGGGGCTCTGGATCCCGGTTGTCGAAAAACGGCAGATGCCTCCTTATCCACGTGTGGCCAGAAGGAGGCTGCACTCACAACTCAAAAAAAGCACCCCGTTCCCCTAAAACACAATCCTCCCCACAACCTCTAGAATGACAGTTTGCAGATAAATAGACATGCCTGAGGTGCAACTCCCAGAATTCAATAGGTGGGCTTTTCTCCATTCAATTCAAGGCATATGGAAAATTCGGTGGCCAGGAATGTTGGTTTAAGGGAATTTGGCTTGCTGAGGATGCTGCAACGGTTGTTAGGTGTGAAACGTTGGTCCCAAGTCCCCTTTTTCTCCGTCCTGTTGTAACTTCCAAGGGTCATTAAGGGAAATGTTGTAAGTCGAGGAGGAAGACTTTTGCGTATGCTAATGGAGAGTGAAGCCAAGGAACTATGATGTCAATCTTTTTTCTAGGAGGGAAAAGAAATAATTTATTTGTTTTTATTTATTTATTCTTTCAAGAGATTATAAGATAAAAGGTAAGTATAAGTATAAAAATAGTTAGGAATACATGAAATGAATACATATAAGAAAACAAAAACAATAGGACAGGAACGGTAAGCACGTTGGTGCGCTTATGCACCATTTAAATTTAAATTGATTGGTCTTTTTTCCGCGGTGGGGGACAGAGACCAAGGGTTTTAAGGTGTCACCCTATACTTGCCTGGACTCCCACCTAGGACGTCCGCGAATACCGTGACCGGCTCCTCCTCGATGCTCTCATCTTGGTAGGCGAGGACGGCAGTCACTTCCAGACCCAGGACATCGAACCATTCTTAGCGGAGAAGGTTTGGCAGGTCTCCATTCACCCGAGAAAACTTTTAAATTTAATTTGCAAGTACCCCCTCCCCAGGACAGGGATGAGGATCCCTTGATGGTCCTTTTGTGAAGCCCAGAACGGCCTTGTTAACAGTTGGCCAGGACACAAGGGTCGTATACGAACTTGTGTCCACCACCATATCACCCAGTGATCCCTCAAGGTCGACGGTGGTGTGGAATTTCTTGGAGCATTGGGCGCTGTAGTAGTCGACGAACGTTTGGGGGGCTAGTTTGTGTTTGCAACTTGGTCGTCTCCTCGCTGGTGCCTCAGAAACAGTGCCTTCCGGAATCGCATCAAGGACGCACATGGACACGTCGGGTTAACAATCAGCCTCTGGAGACGGGATGCCGGCTGGGTTGCACGGCAAGGGTTTGCGGTGTGCCCCTTCCGTTGTGCATCTTTGGCAAGTGGCGTCTTTGGATCGGCCTGGTGCTCTGGGGGCATTGACCCCACATGTGACACCAAAGAGGCGCCTCTCTCCCGTTTCCGGACTCCCTGCCTCCTCTTCGGAACGAGTACGGTGGATTTTGTCACCCTTGGATGTATCGTCTCCATTTATCCATGCTCTCGTGATGCACGGTGGCCGCTCCGCCCGAGGGATGGCCGCTCCTTGATCTCCGGAATGGCGGCGTCTGACCTCATGGGGGACTCTCTCGCCTTGGCCTCGTCTAGGGTGGCTTGGAAGGTGAGATCAAGCTGAGCCATTAATCGCCTCCATAGTCTTAAAACTTTTATACCCCCAAGTAGCCTCTCTCGCATCCTTTCCTCCTCCAGATCGCTGAATTGCAGTCGCCTGCCATTTCTATCAGCGTTGCCACAAAGTCATAGACTGTCTCACTGCCTTTTTGATCCCTGGGGAGAAACTCATGTGACCAAGGCTGGTGCTGGGGGTGCATAATGTGCTCGTAGCATGACCTGGAGCTCTCTCCCACGAACTGCCTGCACGTGTGTTGGTGCCGAGAGGCCTGTAGCCGTTTGGAAGACGTCCCGTCCACAGGAGCTCAGGAAAAACGCTCTTCTCCTCTTGTTCGATACTCCTAGAAGGTCACTGGCTTCCCTGAAGACGTGAAATGGACCCATGTACGATCTCCAGTATCCTTTCGCTGGGGGGGATGGAACTGGCCGGGCGTGGGTGGCCATCTTGGAGTGGCCGAGGCAGGTTCTCCTCCCCTTGCGGCGGTGATGGTGGTGGCCGCTGTTGCCGCTGGGATGCCCAGCCTCAGTTCATCCGCTTTGTGCTTTGATCTCTGCAGGGGCCCCCTTCCTCGCCGGGGTTAAGTGGGGGTCGAACGAAGAGGCCGGGCCCTCAGCCGGTCAGAACAGCCCTCGATGGAGTCCGTTAAGGTGTAGGGGTGGTGCCTGCCCAACCGCTCCCTCCTTTAAAGATTACCTTCCCCCCCAGGAAAATAGACCAATGATTTTAAATTGCTTCTTATTCCCCCGCCCAGAAGGCGGGCCGGCTTCACTCTTCATTAGCATATTAAGAAGGGACCTTGCAGGTCATCTAGTCCAACCCCAGCCTTTAAGTAGGAGACTCTACACCATTTCTAACCAGGGGCAGTCCAAGGTCTTCAACAAAGACCCTCCTTCCTTCCCCAAGCTCCCCCCTCCCCTCGACCACCCAGGCCAGTCAATCGCTCCCACTCCCCTAATCCCCAGAGGGCGGGGCTGCTGGATCCCCCTCCCCCACCTCTCCAGCACATCCGTCATCGCTCAGAATGGTCGCTAAAGAAAGGACTGTGTGTGTGTGTGTTGTGGGGGGGCTGATTGGTTTCCTCTGAGTCGGGTGGTTTTTTGAAGACGTTTCATGAGCCAGCTAGGGAACATCGTCAGGGCTAAGGGGAGTGTGGGGTTCAGTGATGAAGAGGAGCAAGGATCAAAGGTGGGAGAGAGGAGGGTCCGCTTATTATATGCTCGTCTCTTGCCACTAACCAGGAGAGGGCGGGGTCTAGTCCCACTTTTTAGACAATCACCAGGGGGCAGTGAGTTCGAGTCCCACTTTAGGACAAAGGGCAGCTGAATGTCTTGGATCAGGCGCTTTGCCCATCATGTGAGTTGCTGACGGTTGTGTCACCCAGGATGTCCCATTTTTAAAAAAAGAAATAGAAACACCCGCAGTTGTACAAAGCAAGAGTAGGAGATAAACCCAAAAATAAAAGGTTTTTTTTAAAAGAGAAGTTAAACTTGGAAGTGGATCTTCCCCAAATTTTTTTCACCCCGAGAATATTTTAACTCTCTGCACTCAAATGTTAGTGGTCCTCACCTTAGACCATAAGTTGAGTCCAGAATTAAGATTAAGGTGTGCAGGTTGTTAAGCAGCGCACCGAAAGACTGTACAGGGTTTTTATTGTTTATTTTTGGCAAGCGTCATTAAGCGAATCGTGATTTTAAGTGATCCGATTGCCTGCAATGGACGTTTGTGGAAGGCAGGTGTAAGATGACGTAAAATAATCTCACATGTCCACGAGACGCAGAAAATGGCGGCCGAGGCAGTCTGGTTGTCAAGCGCGCAAATGGCGATGCGACAGGGTGTGTGTGTTTAGCACACTAAAGAAAGGATTGTGTTTTTGAGTGAGGAGGGAGGTGATTGGTTCCCTTTGAGTCGGGTGGTTTTCTGTCAGACGTTTCATGAGCCAGCTAGGGAACATCGTCAGTGCTAAGGGTAGTGTGGGGTTTAAGGAGGAGGAGGAAGAGGGAGGGAGGAAGAAGAGGAGAAGGGAGCGGTGAATAAAGAGAGGAGGAGGAGAAGTGTGGAGTCTGTGGAACTCTCTGAGCTGGGTGGATTTTTTTGAAGACGTTTCATGACCCAACTAAGGAACATTATCAGTGCAAAGCCTTCGTTTATTATATGCCGATCAGCAGGAGAAGGAGAGTTCTAGTCCTGCTTTAGGCATTCAAGCCAGCTGGGAAATTTCAGCCAACAACTAGAGGATGGTGAGTTCTATTTCTACCTTAGGCAAAAAAAGAGAGCTGGGTGATTTTGGGCAAATCAGAAGGGGACTTGCAGGTCATCTAGTCCAACCCCAGCCTTTAGGTAAAAGACTCTGCACCATTTCTGACCAGGGGCAGTCGAAGGCATTCAAGAAAGACCCTCCTGCCTTCCCCAAGCTCCCCCCTCGACCACTCAGGCCAGTCAATCGCTCCCACTCCCCTAATCCCCAGAGGGCTGGGCTGCTGGATCCCCCTCTCCCACCTCTCCAGCACATCCGTCATCGCTCAGAATGGTCGCTAAAGAAAGGATTGTGTGTGTGTTTGTTGGGGGTGTGTGATTGGTGCTCACTGAGTCAGGTGGTTTTCTGGCAGACATTTCATGAGCCAGCTAGGGAACATCGTCAGGGCTGAGGGGAGTGCTGGGTTCAGTGATGAAGAGGAGCAAGGATCAAAGGTCGGAGAGAGGAGGGTCCGCTTATTATATGCTCGTCTCTTGCCACCCTCCAGGAGAGGGCGAGTTCTAGTCCCCTTTATAGCCAATCACTAGGGGGCAGTGAGTTCGAGTCCCGCTTTAGCACAAAGGGCAGCTGAATGTCTTGGATCAGGCGCTTTCCCCATCATGTTTGTTGCTGACGGTTGTGTCACCCAGGATGTCCCATTTTTAAAAAAAGAAATAGAAACACCCGCAGTTGTACAAAGCAAGAGTAGGAGATAAACCCAAAAATAAAAGGTTTTTTTTAAAAGAGAAGTTAAACTTGGAATTGGATCTTCCCCAAATTTTTTTCACCCCGACAATATTTTAACTTTCTGCACTCAAATGTTAGTGGTCCTCACCTTAGACCATAAATTGAGTACAGAATTAAGATTAAGGTGTGCAGGTTGTTAAGCAGCGCACCGAAAGCTTGTACAGGGTGTTTATTGTTTATTTTTGGCAAGCGTCATTAAGTT